>NC_042979.1:48175448-48327948 GCF_901001165.1 Salmo trutta | reverse complement strand
CTAGAGGCTAGCCTGGCCAGCTAGATGGAGGTGGAGAGGCCACTAGAGACTAGCTTGGCCAGCTAGGTGGAGGTGGAGAGGCCACTAGAGACTAGCCTGGCCAGCCAGGTGGAGGTGGAGAGGCCACTAGAGACTAGCCTGGCCAGCTAGAGGGAGAGGCCACTAGAGACTAGCCTGGCCAGCTAGGTGGAGAGGCCACTAGAGACTAGCTTGGCCAGCTAGGTGGAGGTGGAGAGGCCACTAGAGACTAGCCTGGCCAGCTAGATGGAGGTGGAGAGGCCACTAGAGACTAGCCTGGCCAGCTAGGTGGAGAGGCCACTAGAGACTAGCCTGGCCAGCTAGGTGGAGGTGGAGAGGCCACTAGAGACTAGCTTGGCCAGCTAGGTGGAGAGGCCACTAGAGACTAGCTTGGCCAGCTAGGTGGAGGTGGAGAGGCCACTAGAGACTAGCCTGGCCAGCTAGGTGGTGGAGAGGCTACTAGAGACTAGCCTGGCCAGCTAGATGGAGAGGCCACTAGAGACTAGCCTGGCCAGCTAGATGGAGAGGCCACTAGAGCCTAGCTTGGCCAGCTAGGTGGAGGTGGAGAGGCCACTAGAGACTAGCTTGGCCAGCTAGGTGGAGGTGGAGAGGCCACTAGAGGCTAGCCTGGCCAGCTAGATGGAGGTGGAGAGGCCACTAGAGACTAGCTTGGCCAGCTAGGTGGAGGTGGAGAGGCCACTAGAGACTAGCCTGGCCAGCTAGATGGAGAGGCCACTAGAGACTAGCCTGGCCAGCTAGATGGAGAGGCCACTAGAGACTGGCTTGGCCAGCTAGGTGGAGGTGGAGAGGCCACTAGAGACTAGCTTGGCCAGCTAGGTGGAGGTGGAGAGGCCACTAGAGACTAGCTTGGCCAGCTAGGTGGAGGTGGAGAGGCCACTAGAGACTAGCCTGGCCAGCTAGATGGAGAGGCCACTAGAGACTAGCCTGGCCAGCTAGATGGAGAGGCCACTAGAGACTAGCCTGGCCAGCTAGGTGGAGGTGAGGAGGCCACTAGAGACTAGCCTGGCCAGCTAGGTGGAGAGGCCACTAGAGACTAGCCTGGCCAGCTTGGTAGAGAGGCCACTAGAGACTAGCTTGGCCAGCTAGGTGGAGGTGGAGAGGCCACTAGAAACTAGCCTGGCCAGCTAGGTGGAGGTGGAGAGGCCACTAGAGACTAGCCTGGCCAGCTAGATGGAGTTGGAGAGGCCACTAGAGGCTAGCCTGGCCAGCTAGATGGAGGTGGAGAGGCCACTAGAGACTAGCTTGGCCAGCTAGGTGGAGGTTGAGAGGCCACTAGAGACTAGCCTGGCCAGCCAGGTGGAGGTGGAGAGGCCACTAGAGACTAGCCTGGCCAGCTAGATGGAGAGGCCACTAGAGACTAGCCTGGCCAGCTAGGTGGAGAGGCCACTAGAGACTAGCTTGGCCAGCTAGGTGGAGGTGGAGAGGCCACTAGAGACTAGCTTGGCCACCTAGATGGAGGTGGAGAGGCCACTAGAGGCTAGCCTGGCCAGCTAGATGAAGGTGAGAGGCCACTAGAGACTAGCTTGGCCAGCTAGGTGGAGAGGCCACTAGAGACTAGCTTGGCCAGCTAGGTGGAGGTGGAGAAGCCACTAGAGACTAGCCTGGCCAGCTAGGTGGAGAGGCCACTAGAGACAAGCCTGGCCAGACAGGTGGAGGTGGAGAGGCCACTAGAGCCTAGCCTGGCCAGCTAGATGGAGGTGGAGAGGCCACTAGAGACTAGCCTGGCCAGCTAGATGGAGGTGGAGAGGCCACTAGAGACTAGCCTGGCCAGCTAGGTGGAGGTGAGGAGGCCACTAGAGATTAGCCTGGCCAGCTAGGTGGAGAGGCCACTAGAGACTAGCCTGGCCAGCTAGGTGGAGAGGCCACTAGAGACTAGCTTGGCAAGCTAGGTGGAGGTGGAGAGGCCACTAGAAACTAGCCTGGCCAGCTAGGTGGAGGTGGAGAGGCCACTAGAGACTAGCCTGGCCAGCTAGATGGAGGTGGAGAGGCCACTAGAGGCTAGCCTGGCCAGCTAGATGGAGGTGGAGAGGCCACTAGAGACTAGCTTGGCCAGCTAGGTGGAGGTGGAGAGACCACTAGAGACTAGCCTGGCCAGCCAGGTGGAGGTGGAGAGGCCACTAGAGACTAGCCTGGCCAGCTAGAGGGAGAGGCCACTAGAGACTAGCCTGGCCAGCTAGGTGGAGAGGCCACTAGAGACTAGCTTGGCCAGCTAGGTGGAGGTGGAGAGGCCACTAGAGACTAGCTTGGCCAGCTAGGTGGAGGTGGAGAGGCCACTAGAGACTAGCTTGGCCAGCTAGGTGGAGGTGGAGAGGCCACTAGAGACTAGCCTGGCCAGCTAGATGGAGAGGCCACTAGAGACTAGCCTGGCCAGCTAGATGGAGAGGCCACTAGAGACTAGCCTGGCCAGCTAGGTGGAGGTGAGGAGGCCACTAGAGACTAGCCTGGCCAGCTAGGTGGAGAGGCCACTAGAGACTAGCCTGGCCAGCTTGGTAGAGAGGCCACTAGAGACTAGCTTGGCCAGCTAGGTGGAGGTGGAGAGGCCACTAGAAACTAGCCTGGCCAGCTAGGTGGAGGTGGAGAGGCCACTAGAGACTAGCCTGGCCAGCTAGATGGAGTTGGAGAGGCCACTAGAGGCTAGCCTGGCCAGCTAGATGGAGGTGGAGAGGCCACTAGAGACTAGCTTGGCCAGCTAGGTGGAGGTTGAGAGGCCACTAGAGACTAGCCTGGCCAGCCAGGTGGAGGTGGAGAGGCCACTAGAGACTAGCCTGGCCAGCTAGATGGAGAGGCCACTAGAGACTAGCCTGGCCAGCTAGGTGGAGAGGCCACTAGAGACTAGCTTGGCCAGCTAGGTGGAGGTGGAGAGGCCACTAGAGACTAGCTTGGCCACCTAGATGGAGGTGGAGAGGCCACTAGAGGCTAGCCTGGCCAGCTAGATGAAGGTGAGAGGCCACTAGAGACTAGCTTGGCCAGCTAGGTGGAGAGGCCACTAGAGACTAGCTTGGCCAGCTAGGTGGAGGTGGAGAAGCCACTAGAGACTAGCCTGGCCAGCTAGGTGGAGAGGCCACTAGAGACAAGCCTGGCCAGACAGGTGGAGGTGGAGAGGCCACTAGAGCCTAGCCTGGCCAGCTAGATGGAGGTGGAGAGGCCACTAGAGACTAGCCTGGCCAGCTAGATGGAGGTGGAGAGGCCACTAGAGACTAGCCTGGCCAGCTAGGTGGAGGTGAGGAGGCCACTAGAGATTAGCCTGGCCAGCTAGGTGGAGAGGCCACTAGAGACTAGCCTGGCCAGCTAGGTGGAGAGGCCACTAGAGACTAGCTTGGCAAGCTAGGTGGAGGTGGAGAGGCCACTAGAAACTAGCCTGGCCAGCTAGGTGGAGGTGGAGAGGCCACTAGAGACTAGCCTGGCCAGCTAGATGGAGGTGGAGAGGCCACTAGAGGCTAGCCTGGCCAGCTAGATGGAGGTGGAGAGGCCACTAGAGACTAGCTTGGCCAGCTAGGTGGAGGTGGAGAGACCACTAGAGGTGGAGAGGCCACTAGAGACTAGCTTGGCCAGCTAGGTGGAGGTGGAGAGACCACTAGAGACTAGCCTGGCCAGCCAGGTGGAGGTGGAGAGGCCACTAGAGACTAGCCTGGCCAGCTAGAGGGAGAGGCCACTAGAGACTAGCCTGGCCAGCTAGGTGGAGAGGCCACTAGAGACTAGCTTGGCCAGCTAGGTGGAGGTGGAGAGGCCACTAGAGACTAGCTTGGCCAGCTAGGTGGAGGTGGAGAGGCCACTAGAGACTAGCTTGGCCAGCTAGGTGGAGGTGGAGAGGCCACTAGAGACTAGCCTGGCCAGCTAGATGGAGAGGCCACTAGAGACTAGCCTGGCCAGCTAGATGGAGAGGCCACTAGAGACTAGCCTGGCCAGCTAGGTGGAGGTGAGGAGGCCACTAGAGACTAGCCTGGCCAGCTAGGTGGAGAGGCCACTAGAGACTAGCCTGGCCAGCTTGGTAGAGAGGCCACTAGAGACTAGCTTGGCCAGCTAGGTGGAGGTGGAGAGGCCACTAGAAACTAGCCTGGCCAGCTAGGTGGAGGTGGAGAGGCCACTAGAGACTAGCCTGGCCAGCTAGATGGAGTTGGAGAGGCCACTAGAGGCTAGCCTGGCCAGCTAGATGGAGGTGGAGAGGCCACTAGAGACTAGCTTGGCCAGCTAGGTGGAGGTTGAGAGGCCACTAGAGACTAGCCTGG
Organism: Salmo trutta; assembly: GCF_901001165.1. Taxonomy (NCBI): domain Eukaryota; kingdom Metazoa; phylum Chordata; class Actinopteri; order Salmoniformes; family Salmonidae; genus Salmo; species Salmo trutta. The sequence goes on along the minus strand of NC_042979.1, from coordinate 48,323,683 downwards.
CCAGCCAGGTGGAGGTGGAGAGGCCACTAGAGACTAGCCTGGCCAGCTAGATGGAGAGGCCACTAGAGACTAGCCTGGCCAGCTAGGTGGAGAGGCCACTAGAGACTAGCTTGGCCAGCTAGGTGGAGGTGGAGAGGCCACTAGAGACTAGCTTGGCCACCTAGATGGAGGTGGAGAGGCCACTAGAGGCTAGCCTGGCCAGCTAGATGAAGGTGAGAGGCCACTAGAGACTAGCTTGGCCAGCTAGGTGGAGAGGCCACTAGAGACTAGCTTGGCCAGCTAGGTGGAGGTGGAGAAGCCACGAGACTAGCCTGGCCAGCTAGGTGGAGAGGCCACTAGAGACAAGCCTGGCCAGACAGGTGGAGGTGGAGAGGCCACTAGAGCCTAGCCTGGCCAGCTAGATGGAGGTGGAGAGGCCACTAGAGACTAGCCTGGCCAGCTAGATGGAGGTGGAGAGGCCACTAGAGACTAGCCTGGCCAGCTAGGTGGAGGTGAGGAGGCCACTAGAGATTAGCCTGGCCAGCTAGGTGGAGAGGCCACTAGAGACTAGCCTGGCCAGCTAGGTGGAGAGGCCACTAGAGACTAGCTTGGCAAGCTAGGTGGAGGTGGAGAGGCCACTAGAAACTAGCCTGGCCAGCTAGGTGGAGGTGGAGAGGCCACTAGAGACTAGCCTGGCCAGCTAGATGGAGGTGGAGAGGCCACTAGAGGCTAGCCTGGCCAGCTAGATGGAGGTGGAGAGGCCACTAGAGACTAGCTTGGCCAGCTAGGTGGAGGTGGAGAGACCACTAGAGACTAGCCTGGCCAGCCAGGTGGAGGTGGAGAGGCCACTAGAGACTAGCCTGGCCAGCTAGAGGGAGAGGCCACTAGAGACTAGCCTGGCCAGCTAGGTGGAGAGGCCACTAGAGACTAGCTTGGCCAGCTAGGTGGAGGTGGAGAGGCCACTAGAGACTAGCCTGGCCAGCTAGATGGAGGTGGAGAGGCCACTAGAGACTAGCCTGGCCAGCTAGGTGGAGAGGCCACTAGAGACTAGCCTGGCCAGCTAGGTGGAGGTGGAGAGGCCACTAGAGACTAGCTTGGCCAGCTAGGTGGAGAGGCCACTAGAGACTAGCTTGGCCAGCTAGGTGGAGGTGGAGAGGCCACTAGAGACTAGCCTGGCCAGCTAGGTGGTGGAGAGGCTACTAGAGACTAGCCTGGCCAGCTAGATGGAGAGGCCACTAGAGACTAGCCTGGCCAGCTAGATGGAGAGGCCACTAGAGCCTAGCTTGGCCAGCTAGGTGGAGGTGGAGAGGCCACTAGAGACTAGCTTGGCCAGCTAGGTGGAGGTGGAGAGGCCACTAGAGGCTAGCCTGGCCAGCTAGATGGAGGTGGAGAGGCCACTAGAGACTAGCTTGGCCAGCTAGGTGGAGGTGGAGAGGCCACTAGAGACTAGCCTGGCCAGCTAGATGGAGAGGCCACTAGAGACTAGCCTGGCCAGCTAGATGGAGAGGCCACTAGAGACTGGCTTGGCCAGCTAGGTGGAGGTGGAGAGGCCACTAGAGACTAGCTTGGCCAGCTAGGTGGAGGTGGAGAGGCCACTAGAGACTAGCTTGGCCAGCTAGGTGGAGGTGGAGAGGCCACTAGAGACTAGCCTGGCCAGCTAGATGGAGAGGACACTAGAGACTAGCCTGGCCAGCTAGATGGAGAGGCCACTAGAGACTAGGTTGGCCAGCTAGGTGGAGGTGGAGAGGCCACTAGAGACTAGCTTGGCCAGCTAGGTGGAGGTGGAGAAGCCACTAGAGACTAGCTTGGCCAGCTAGGTGGAGAGGCCACTAGAGACTAGCTTGGCCAGCTAGGTGGAGGTGGAGAGGCCACTAGAGACTAGCCTGACCAGCTAGTTGGAGAGGCCACTAGAAACTAGCCTGGCCAGCTAGGTGGAGGTGGAGCAGAGTTCAGAGAGCTGTGATCCCATGTCCAGCCTGATGATGAATGCTACATTAGTGTAGCACCAGCCAGTTTGGACAGTATCTTCACAAGACTGTGTAGGTGAGTGAGGTATTTGTACTGTTAAACCCTAGAATGGAAAACACAACAATTGGGTACGTTGTATAGATTGGATTTCAATGGCTCATACCCACACTGCTCCCAGCCCTAACCCTAGGCAGGCACTCAGACCAGGCACATCAGACAGCTGGAGCCAGCCCAGCCCTCTCTCAGACCAGGCCGAGGTGTGGTTTGATTTCCGAGGGATAACACCGTTGGCTGGGTCAAAATGTCAACATAATCCCTCCCTCAGCCCCTCAGCCTGCTGACAACTGAGTAAACAACTCTAACGGTGTGGAGACAGGGCCAGGGAGACAGGGCCAGGGAGACAGGGCCAGGGTGACGGGGCCAGGGTGACGGGGCCAGGGAGACGGGGCCAGGGAGACGGGGCCAGGGAGACGGGGCCAGGGAGACGGGGCCAGGGAGACGGGGCCAGGGAGACGGGGCCAGGGAGACAGAGACAGGGAGACGGGGCCAGGGAGACAGAGACAGGGCCAGGGAGACGGGGCCAGGGAGACGGGGCCAGGGAGACGGGGCCAGGGAGACAGGGCCAGGGAGACGGGGCCAGGGAGACGGGGCCAGGGAGACAGAGACAGGGAGACGGGGCCAGGGAGACAGAGACAGGGCCAGGGAGACGGGGCCAGGGAGACAGGGCCAGGGAGACAGGGCCAGGGAGACAGGGACAGGCAGACGGGGCCAGGGAGACAGGGCCAGGGAAACTGGGAGACAGGGCCAGGGAGACAGGGACGGCCAGGCAGACAGGGCCACTGGCCATTAGAGAGGTGTGTCAGGGGGTTGAAATAGGCCAAAGGTGACCAGGAGGATCACCTCTTAAACCCCCCTCCCCCTATCCACCCCTCCCAAGCCCCCCTCCCCCTATCCACCCCTCCCCCTATCCTCCCCTCCACACCACTAATCACCCCTAAGGCAACACGTTCCACAACTGGGCCCCTTATTTGTCAATGGCAGGGTGTGTGTGTGTGTGTGTGTGTGTGTGTGTCCCGATCACGGCCCAGTTGTGATACAGCCTAGGATTGAACCAGGGTCCTGTAGTGATGCCTGTAGCACTGAGATACAGTGCCTTAGACCGCTGCGCCACTCGTGACCCACCGAGTTACACTATGACAAATATGAGTCATGATTTGACATGAACAGAGTCCACTATAGGGGGAAACAGTCAAAAGGTCATGATTTTAACAGAGTCCACTATAGGGGGAAACAGCCAAAAGGTCATGATTTTAACAGAGTCCACTATAGGGGGAAACAGCCAAAAGGTCATGATTTTAACAGAGTCCACTATAGGGGGAAACAGTCAAAAGGTCATGATTTTAACAGAGTCCACTATAGGGGGAAACAGCCAAAAGGTCATGATTTTAACAGAGTCCACTATAGGGGGAAACAGTCAAAAGGTCATGATTTTAACAGAGTCCACTATAGGGGGAAACAGTCAAAAGGTCATGATTTTAACAGAGTCCACTATAGGGGGAAACAGTCAAAAGGTCATGATTTTATCAGAGCCCACTATAGGGGGGAAACAGCCACAACTTCTAATTGTAAAATCATTGCCTGTGTTCACTGGGCAGAGACAGTGGGTTAACTCTACGTCTCTACCTGTCATGCAGCAGTTGCCGTGGTACACACACACAGAAAATAACCTGCCTGAGGTACACACACACACAGAAAATAACCTGCCTGAGGTACACACACACACAGAAAATAACCTGCCTGAGGTACACACACACAGAAAATAACCTGCCTGAGGTACACACACACACAGAAAATAACCTGCCTGTGGTATACACACACACAGAAAATAACCTGCCTGAGGTACACACACACACAGAAAATAACCTGCCTGAGGTACACACACACACAGAAAATAACCTGCCTGTGGTATACACACACACAGAAAATAACCTGCCTGTGGTACACACACACACAGAAAATAACCTGCCTGAGGTACACACACACAGAAAATAACCTGCCTGAGGTACACACACACACAGAAAATAACCTGCCTGAGGCACACACACAGAAAATAACCTGCCTGTGGTACACACACACAGAAAATAACCTGCCTGAGGTACACACACACACACAGAAAATAACCTGCCTGAGGTACACACACACAGAAAATAACCTGCCTGAGGTACACACACACACAGAAAATAACCTGCCTGTGGTATACACACACACAGAAAATAACCTGCCTGAGGTACACACACACACAGAAAATAACCTGCCTGAGGTACACACACACAGAAAATAACCTGCCTGTGGTACACACACACAGAAAATAACCTGCCTGAGGTACACACACACACAGAAAATAACCTGCCTGTGGTACACACACACACAGAAAATAACCTGCCTGAGGCACCCACACAGAAAATAACCTGCCTGTGGTACACACACACACAGAAAATAACCTGCCTGAGGTACACACACACACAGCAAATAACCTGCCTGAGGTACACACACACACAGAAAATAACCTGCCTGAGGTACACACACACAGAGAAAATAACTTGCCTGAGGTAGACACACACAGAGAAAATAACTTGCCTGAGGTACACACACACAGAGAAAATAACCTGCCTGTGGTACACACACACAGAGAAAATAACCTGCCTGTGGTACACACACACAGAGAAAATAACCTGCCTGAGGTACACACACACACAGAAAATAACCTGCCTGAGGTACACACACACACACAGAAAATAACCTGCCTGAGGTACACACACCATAAACCAGTGCCAATCTATCATTAATACACATATCAAGTCACCGACAACCCCTTGCCTTGGTCATGATGCTGACCATGGTTTTATTAAAGGGGTAATCTGGGATTGGTACAGCCTTTAGCATTCATAGCTTCATCTATTGATATGAGAGTGGTTGCATATCTTCAGCCCCGTCTATCAGTTTGTTACCCCCAAAAAGTGGCGGAATTATCGCTTTGTTGTTGAATCCCAGATTGACCCTTTAAAGCACCAGCCGCCTTTACTTTCTCCCTCACTGATGGACAGCGAAGTCTTTCCACCTCACTACACTGTATTTTTGGGGTAGATCAACTGTAATATTACATTGTGGCTTCTATCAATGAATTTGTCTGCATCATTTCCAATCCACTATATGTATTTTTTGTAAATATATATATACAGTGCATTCGGAAGGTATTCAGACCCCTTTCCTTTTTCCACATTTTGTTACGTTACAGCCTTATTCTAAAATGGATTGAATACATGTTTTCCCTCATCAATCTACACACAATACCCCATAATGACATCACAATACCCCATAATGACATCAATACCTCATACCCCATAATGACATCACAATACCCCATAATGACATCAATACCCCATAAGAACATCACAATACTCCGTAATGACATCACAATACCCCGTAATGACAAAGTGAAAACAGGTTTTTAGAAATGTTTGCAAATTTATTAAAACTGAAAAACAGAAATACCTTATTTACATAAGTATTCAGACCCTTTGCTATGAGACTAGAAATTGAGCTCAGGCGCAGCCTGTTTCCATTGATCATCCTTGAGATGTTTCTACAACTTGATTGGAGTCCACATGTGGTAAATTCAACTGTTTGGACATGATTTGGAAAGGCACACACCTGTCTATATAAGGTCCCACAGTTGACAGTGCATGTCAGAGCAAAAACCAAGCCATGAGGTCCAAGCCATGAGGTCAGCGACAGGATTGCGTTGAGGCACAGATCTGGGGAAGGGTACCAAAACATTTCTGCAGCATTGAAGGTCCCCAAGAACACAGTGGCCTCCATCATTCTTAAATTGAAGAAGTTTGGAACCACCAAGACTCTTCCTAGAGCTAGTTAATCGGGAAGGAGAGCCTTGGTCAGGGAAGTGACCAAGAACCCGATGGTCAATTTGACACAGCTCCAGAGTTCCTCTGTAATCTTGGTCTAAGGCACTGTATCTCAATGCTAGTGGCGTCGCTACAGGCACCCTGGTTCGAATCCAGACTGTATCACAACCGATCATGATTGGGAGTCCCATAGGGAGGTGCACAAATTGGCTGGTGTAGGTCGTCATTGTAAATAAGAATTTGTTCTTAACTGACTTGCCTATTTCAAATAAAGGTTAAATTAAATAAATACAAATCCTGTACAGTCGTGGCCAAAAGTGGCCAAATATTTTCACAAAGTCTGCTGCCTCAGTTTGTATGATGGCAATTTGCATATACTCCAGAATGTTATGACGAGTGATCAGGTGTGAGTGTTGACGAGGACAAGGCTGGAGATCACTCTGTCATGCTGATTGAGTTCGAATAACAGACTAGAAGCTTCAAAAGGGTAGGATAGGGTGGGGTAGGATGGGGTGGGGTAGGATAGGGTAGGGTGGGTGGGTAGGATTGGGTGGGGTGGGGTAGGATAAGGTGTGGTGGGGTAGGATAGGGTGGTGTGGGATAGGGTGGGGTAGGATAAGGTTGGGTAGGATAGGGTGGGGTAGGATAGGGTGGGGTGGGGAAGGGTGGGGTAGGATAGGGTGGGGTAGTATAGGGTGGGGTAGGATAGGGTGGGGTAGAATAGGGTGGGGTGGGGTAGGATAGGGTGGGGTGGGGTAGGATAGGGTGGGGTAGGATAGGATAGGGTGGGGTGGGGTAGAATAGGGTGGGGTGGGGTAGGATAGGGTGGGGTGGGGTAGGATAGGGTGGGGTAGGATAGGGTGGGGTGGGGTAGGATAGGGTGTGGTGGGGTAGGATAGGGTGGGGTAGGATAGGGTGGGGTGGGGAAGGGTGGGGTAGGATAGGGTGGGGTAGTATAGGGTGGGGTAGGATAGGGTGGGGTAGAATAGGGTGGGGTGGGGTAGAATAGGGTGGGGTAGGATAGGGTGGGGTGGGGTAGGATAGGGTGGGGTGGGGTAGGATAGGGTGGGGTAGGATAGGGTGGGGTGGGGTAGGATAGGGTGGGGTGGGGTAGGATAGGGTGGGGTAGGATAGGATAGGGTGAGGTAGGATAGGGTGGGGTAGGATAGGGTGGGGTAGGATAGAATGGGGTGGGGTAGAATATGGTGGGGTAGGATAGGGTGGGGTAGTATAGGGTAGGGTAGGATAGGGTGGGGTGGGATAGGGTGGGGTACGATAGGGTGGGGTGGGATAGGGTGGGGTAGGATAGGATAGGGTAGCATAGGGTGGGGTGGGGTAGGATAGGATAGGGTGGGGTAGGATAGGGTGGGGTGGGGTAGGGTGGGGTGGGGTAGCATAGGGTGGGGTGGGATAGGGTGGGGTAGGATAGGATAGGGTAGCATAGGGTGGGGTGGGGTAGGATAGGGTGGGTTAGGATAGGGTGGGGTGGGGTAGGATACTGTGGGGTAGGATAGGGTGGGGTACGATAGGGTGGGGTGGGATAGGGTGGGGTAGGATAGGATAGGGTAGCATAGGGTGGGGTGGGGTAGGATAGGGTGGGATAGGATAGGGTGGGGTACGATAGGGTGGGGTGGTATAGGGTGGGGTAGGATAGGATAGGGTAGCATAGGGTGGGGTGGGGTAGGATAGGGTGGGGTGGGTTAGGATAGGGTGGGGTGGGGTAGGATACTGTGGGATAGGATAGGGTGGGGTACGATAGGGTGGGGTGGGATAGGGTGGGGTGGGGTAGAATAGGGTGGGGTAGGATAAGATGGGGTAGGATAGGGTGGGGTGGGGTAGGATAGGGTGGGGTGGGGTAGGATACTGTGGGGTAGGATAGGGTGGGGTGGGGTAGAATAGGGTGGGGTGGGGTAGGATCGGAGGTGAAAAGGAGGACAGGGGAAGTTGATATTGCTCCTAAAAGTAAAACCAGCGATTTGGCCCTTAACCTTTATCAGGGTTCTTCTCTAAATTAGCATGGAAGACACCAACTGTCTCTGTCCTGTTTCCTTGGCTAATTGTGTGGATTGACGTAGATCCTATATAAAGACCAGCTAAAGGAGTGAAATCCAGGACTGAGATAAACACAACCTCAACTTGTTGTTGTAGTGTTTCTAGCCTTAAGTAATTCATTACTTTAAACCAATGACTCCCTCACAAACTGCAGGAGTTCAGAGGTCAATTACTTTTTTGGGATGTAATTTCTACAACACAAACACAGAACCTGAGAGTTTTGGTAGTTTATAGATAGTGTCAGGCAGGGTTATGTAATAAGTACTGTTACTGTTGTGTGTGTGTGTGTGTGTGCGTGTGTGTGTGTGTGTGTGTGTGTGGACGTGTTTAACTATTATTGTTGGGACCAGAAGTCCCCACAAGAATAGTAAACAAACAAAATGTTGACTTACTGGGGACATTTTGTTAGTCCCCGCGAGGTCAAATGCTATTTCTAGGGGGTTTAGGGTTCAGGTTAGAATTAGTGTTAGGGTTAGAATTAGGGTTAGGATCTAGGGTTAGCTGTAGGGTTAGGAGCTAAGGTTAAGATTTCTGGGTTAAGGTTAGGGTAAGAGTACGTGTTAGGTTTAGGGTTAAGGTTAGGGTAAGAGTACGGGTTAGGTTTAGGGTTAAGGTTAGGGTAAGAGTACGGGTTAGGGGTTCGAAAAAATATGATTTTGAATGGGACTGAATTGTGTGTCCCCACAAGGTTAGCTGTACAAGACTGTGTGTGTGTGTGTGTATGTGTGTGTGTGTGTGTGTGTGTATGTATGTGTGTGTGTGTGTATGTGTGTGTATGTGTGTATGTGTGTGTGTGTGTGTATGTGTGTGTGTGTGTGTGTGTGTGTGTGTGTGTATGTGTGTGTGTGTGTGCGTGCGTGTGTGTGTGTGTGTGTGTGTGTGTGTGTGTGTGTGTGTGTGTGTGTGTGTGTGTGTGTAACAGCTGGAGTCAAAATGGAACATTTCCAAATAAACAAATGTTCTCTCCTTTCATTCGTTCATTCATTTATCCGCTTACATATTTTATCTATCAGACAGAATCGAGAGGATTCGCTTTAGACCGATCAGATTTTCCAACATCAACCATGCAGTCATCCTCTGTACAAGCAGTCTTTATCAGACCACTGAACAGGTGAGAGACCCAGTGATATGAATGACACACCATTGATACGGCTGTGTGGTAACAAAAGCCTCTCCGAGTCAAGACTGAGAGCAGAGACGGGCCCTATTCCAGAGTTTAAAACGTCTCTTTCCAGTCCTGTCATCCATGGCGAGAGGTAGCAGAGAGGTATGTGTGGTCCCATACGGGAGAGAGCGATAAAGATTCAGTCATTTTGAATCGAATGCAATACAGGAAGTGCTAGGGGAAAAGGCATGTTGAACAATAGAGGAATTTGAAGCACTGTGATGCAGAGGTGTGATAGGAGAGGGGATGTTAAAAAAACACTTTACCACACACCAGAGCAATCAGGTTTCAAATCAAATACTCCACAAAGAAAGACCACACAAGATGTAAAGTCTGCCTGAGACTACAAGACTATTTGTTAGCCACTTCGGGAAACGTCTGAAAATGAACTACTTACTGGAAATTAAAGTTATCAGTTACAATCAGGGGAGAAAAAAAAAGATAGGATTAAAACATGTTTGTACTGGTGAAATTAATGGAACACTTGTTGTAGGGAGTAGAGACTTCTTAGTCATAGCCAAAAGAGCACATATTGATAAAAGCCTTAGTAGGAAGTTATTGCTTTGTGTAGATTTCCAACCTGAATATCATTTTAAGAGGACATTTAGTTCAGAGCTCTAGTTTCTGTGTGGCCTGTAGGCTTCTTCTCACATCTCTTTAAACCAATCAATCTGAAGGAATAATAACCCTCACAAAACAAAAACGCTTTACATTCCTAAAGAACACAGTCAAAGGGGGAACGTCTGCAATTGAACAATATTCCCTATATAGTTCTCTACTTTTTGACCAGAGCCTTTTTTTTTGCGTCCCGTGTGCAAATAAATAGTTCACTACTGTACATAGGGAATAGTGAACCATTTCAGATACAGCCTCAGTTACACAATGGAGCCGTTGTCCAACTATCATGCAGAAGGGTGTGCCAGTCTGACTGCGCTTTCTTACCAGCTTCTTCTGTTCAGTTTTCATTCCGTTTGTGTCATTTATCTTTTTCAGAAACTCTCTGGGTTCCTGAAAGGATTGATCTCTATAATATAGAAACAACTTTTGGAAAACTACAGGTACAAAAACAATCACAAAAAATGCATATCAAAGATAACCCGAAACGTATTCCCCCTCTCAGTCCCCACCCACACGTATGCAATTCTCCCTCCCCAACCGGAAACCATGCAAGGGGGTATCATCGTTAAGTAACATAAATATTTAAATTCATGCACCTCAAAAATTATTTTGTAACTTTTCCTCAGAAGCATTTAACTGCAGGGCACTCCCACATGATATGAAGGGATGTGCCTGCCTGATTTAGGGGACACAGCGAACAGTTGGGAATTGGTGCCAAATTCATGGTAAAACGTTTCCTTGGTGTAAAATAGGTGGTTCGGAATACGGGATGCCAAGGTCATATTCTTCCATATTTTGTTCCAGTTAAATGTGTGGATCAGAATCAATTAGATCTGTGAACCATACTTTTTTGAATTGCTAGCTCAGAATATGAGCTTTCCAAAAGTTGTTTATATATTATAGAGATCAATCCTTTCAGGAACCCAGAGAGTTTATTTATTAAACCCATCATTGCATGTTTCGGTAGTTGGGACTCCATAGGCCAGCATAGCTGACTTAAGTTGTAAATATACACTGAGTGTACAAAACATTATGAACACCTGCTCTTTCCATGAGATGGACTGACCAGGTGAATCCAGGTGAAAGCTATGATCCCTTAATGGTGTCACCTGTTAAATGCACTTCAGTGTAGATGAAGGGGAGGAGACAGGTTAAAGAAGGATTTTTAAGCCTTGAGACAATTGAGACATGTATTGTTTATTTGTGCCATTCAGAGGGTGAATGGACAAGACAAAACATGCCTTTGAACGGGGTATGGTAGTAGGTGCCAGGCCCACCGGTTTGTATCAAGAACTGAAACACTGCTGGTGTTTTTCATGCTCAACAGTTTCCCGTGTGTATCAATTTCTTAAGCAGCATATTTTTTTTATGGTCTTAAGGTATTGAGAAATAAATAAATATAAAATAAGTAACTATTTACCCAGACCTTTAAATGTAAGTTTGCGGATTTGATGAATTAGAGGGGTAATGAAGCCTGGATGAATTAGGGGGGTAATGAAGACTGGATGAATTAGAGGGGGTAATGAAGACTGGATGAATTAGGGGGGTAATGAAGCCTGGATGAATTAGGGGGGTAATGAAGCCTGGATGAATTAGGGGGATAATGAAGACTGGATGAATTAGGGGGGGTAATGAAGACTGGACGAATTAGGGGGGGTAATGAAGACTGGATGAATTAGGGGGATAATGAAGACTGGATGAATTAGGGGGGGTAATGAAGACTGGATGAATTAGGGGGATAATGAAGACTGGATGAATTAGGGGGTAATGAAGACTGGATGAATTAGGGGGGGTAATGAAGACTGGATGATTTAGGGGGGTAATGAAGACTGGATGAATTAGGGGGCGTAATGAAGACTGGATGAATTAGGGGGATAATGAAGACTGGATGAATTAGGGGGGATAATGAAGACTGGATGAATTAGGGGGCGTACTGAAGACTGGATGAATTAGGGGGATAATGAAGACTGGATGAATTAGGGGGGATAATGAAGACTGGATGAATTAGAGGGGTAATGAAGACTGGATGAATTAGGGGGGATAATGAAGACTGGATGATTTAGGGGGATAATGAAGACTGGATGAATTAGGGGGGTAATGAAGACTGGATGAATTAGGGGGCGTAATGAAGACTGGATGAATTAGGGGGATAATGAAGACTGGATGAATTAGAGGGGTAATGAAGACTGGATGAATTAGGGGGGATAATGAAGACTGGATGAATTAGGGGGATAATGAAGACAATGAATTAGAGGGGTAATGAAGACTGGATGAATTAGGGGGATAATGAAGACAATGAATTAGAGGGGTAATGAAGACTGGATGAATTAGGGGGGATAATGAAGACTGGACGAATTAGGGGGGTAATGAAGACTGGATGAATTAGCGGGGGTAATGAAGACTGGATGAATTAGGGGGATAATGAAGACTGGATGAATTAGGGGGGGTAATGAAGACTGGATGATTTAGGGGGGTAATGAAGACTGGATGAATTAGGGGGGTAATGAAGACTGGATGATTTAGGGGGGTAATGAAGACTGGATGAATTAGAGGGGTAATGAAGACTGGATGAATTAGGGGGGTAATGAAGACTGGATGAATTAGGGGGGGTAATGAAGACTGGATGAATTAGGGGGATAATGAAGACTGGATGAATTAGGGGGATAATGAAGACTGGATGAATTAGGGGGATAATGAAGACTGGATGAATTAGGGGGGTAATGAAGACTGGATGAATTAGGGGGATAATGAAGACTGGATGAATTAGGGGGATAATGAAGACTGGATGAATTAGGGGGGTAATGAAGACTGGGCGAATTAGGGGGATAATGAAAAAATAAATAAAAGTAGGCATCTAAATACAACAGAAATGACTAAACAGTCAAATATCCTAATTATTAGCAATATGCTCTAAATGACTTTAAACATGGGGTTATGTGTTACGTTGTCCATTGTTCATGAACTGGCATGGTGCCATCAGTGTCTAAAAAACTCTGTTCATGTTGAACAGCTTTTTTGGACGTCTGCTTTTAACCAATTAAACCCATATACAATATAATAACCAAGTCCTGGACCATAGACAATATAATAACCAAGTCCTGGACCATAGACAATATAATAACCAAGTCCTGGACCATAGACAATATAATAATAACCAAGTCCTGGACCATAGACAATATAATAACCAAGTCCTGGACCATAGACAATATAATAACCAAGTCCTGGACTATAGACAATATAATAACCAAGTCCTGGACTATAGACAATATAATAACCAAGTCCTGGACCATAGACAATATAATAACCAAGTCCTGGACCATAGACAATATAATAACCAAGTCCTGGACTATAGACAATATAATAACCAAGTCCTGGACCATAGACAATATAATAATAACCAAGTCCTGGACCATAGACAATATAATAACCAAGTCCTGGACTATAGACAATATAAAAACCAAGTCCTGGACCATAGACAATATAATAATAACCAAGTCCTGGACCATAGACAATATAATAACCAAGTCCTGGACCATAGACACTATAATAACCAAGTCCTGGACCATAGACAATATAATAATAACCAAGTCCTGGACCATAGACAATATAATAACCAAGTCCTTGACCATAGACAATATAATAACCAAGTCCTGGACTATAGACAATATAATAACCAAGTCCTGGACCATAGACAATATAATAACAAAGTCCTGGACCATAGACAATATAATAACCAAGTCCTGGACCATAGACAATATAATAATAACAAAGTCCTGGACCATAGACACTATAATAATAACCAAGTCCTGGACTATAGACAATATAATAACCAAGTCCTGGACTATAGACAATATAATAACCAAGTCCTGGACCATAGACAATATAATAATAACCAAGTCCTGGACCATAGACAATATAATAATAACCAAGTCCTGGACCATAGACAATATAATAACCAAGTCCTGGACTATAGACAATATAATAACCAAGTCCTGGACCATAGACAATATAATAACCAAGTCCTGGACCATAGACAATATAATAACCAAGTCCTGGACCATAGACAATATAATAACCAAGTCCTGGACCATAGACAATATAATAATAACCAAGTCCTGGACCATATACACTATAATAACCAAGTCCTGGACCATAGACAATATAATAACCAAGTCCTGGACCATAGACAATATAATAATAACCAAGTCCTGGACCATAGACAATATAATAACCAAGTCCTGGACTATAGACAATATAATAACCAAGTCCTGGACCATAGACAATATAATAACAAAGTCCTGGACCATAGACAATATAATAACCAAGTCCTGGACCATAGACAATATAATAATAACAAAGTCCTGGACCATAGACACTATAATAATAACCAAGTCCTGGACTATAGACAATATAATAACCAAGTCCTGGACTATAGACAATATAATAACCAAGTCCTGGACCATAGACAATATAATAATAACCAAGTCCTGGACCATAGACAATATAATAATAACCAAGTCCTGGACCATAGACAATATAATAACCAAGTCCTGGACTATAGACAATATAATAACCAAGTCCTGGACCATAGACAATATAATAACCAAGTCCTGGACCATAGACAATATAATAACCAAGTCCTGGACCATAGACAATATAATAACCAAGTCCTGGACCATAGACAATATAATAATAACCAAGTCCTGGACCATAGACACTATTATAACCAAGTCCTGGACCATAGACAATATAATAACCAAGTCCTGGACCATAGACAATATAATAACCAAGTCCTGGACCATAGACAATAGATTAACCAAGTCCTGGACCATAGACAATATAATAACCAAGTCCTGGACCATAGACAATATAATAACCAAGTCCTGGACTATAGACAATATAATAACCAAGTCCTGGACCATAGACAATATATTAATAACCAAGTCCTGGACCATAGACAATATAATAATAACAAAGTCCTGGACCATAGACAATATAATAACCAAGTCCTGGACCATAGACAATATAATAACCAAGTCCTGTACTATAGACAATATAATAACCAAGTCCTGGACCATAGACAATATATTAATAACCAAGTCCTGGACCATAGACAATATAATAATAACAAAGTCCTGGACCATAGACAATATAATAACCAAGTCCTGGACCATAGACAATATAATAACCAAGTCCTGGACTATAGACAATATAATAACCAAGTCCTGGACTATAGACAATATAATAACCAAGTCCTGGACCATAGACAATATAATAACCAAGTCCTGGACTATAGACAATATAATAATAACCAAGTCCTGGACCATAGACAATATAATAACCAAGTCCTGGACTATAGACAATATAATAACCAAGTCCTGGACTATAGACAATATAATAACCAAGTCCTGGACCATAGACAATATAATAACCAAGTCCTGGACTATAGACAATATAATAACCAAGTCCTGGACCATAGACAATATAATAACCAAGTCCTGGACCATAGACAATATATTAATAACCAAGTCCTGGACCATAGACAATATAATAACCAAGTCCTGGACCATAGACAATATAATAACCAAGTCCTGGACCATAGACAATATAATAACCAAGTCCTGGACTATAGACAATATAATAACCAAGTCCTGGACCATAGACAATATAATAACCAAGTCCTGGACTATAGACAATATAATAACCAAGTCCTGGACCATAGACAATATAATAACCAAGTCCTGGACCATAGACAATATAATAATCAAGTCCTGGACTATAGACAATATAATAACCAAGTCCTGGACCATAGACAATATAATAACCAAGTCCTGGACCATAGACAATATATTAATAACCAAGTCCTGGACCATAGACAATATAATAACCAAGTCCTGGACCATAGACAATATAATAACCAAGTCCGAATGTATGTCACCTTCTGTTTCAGCAGTTTCAGCAGTCTCTGGGTAGATGCTGATCCCCTACTCTGCATATTTCAGAGCCCCCCCCCCCAATCATACACAGCGATCCTTGGCGGTTGAGAACGCCGTGCGGTGCGCTATGTTTATCAGCGGCATGGGACCAAGTTTCTCCCGCCCAAACAGCCCATAGAAAAGATTGCTCATGAAGGAAGTCGGGTTGTCTTCTTCCACGCTACTTTCAAATCCTGTGACCTGCACATTGGATTATGGGAATGATTTTCAAGTGATTTTATTATATTTTTTTTGCTAGGAGATGCATTTCTCCTTCTAGCTTAGTTTGCGCTGTTTCCAGGTCATGGAGTTGCCCCTCTGCCACATTGGCCGCTGTCTCCAAACCTTTCCCCTGAGGCTGAGTAGCTATCCACTTTAGAAGTGAGCAGTGCAAGACATTCATTTCAGCGGTTTTAATTGCAAGTCGAGGACAGAGGTAATTTCCTCACGAACAATCTCTAATAGTAGTGGCCAACTCTTTCCCACTGGTGAATTGTGAATGTAATGAAACTCAGGGAGAAAAAGGTGTAGATTTACGCGCAGAGCGAGGCAGGTGTTTATTTCCCCTTTACAGAAGGCAGGAATAGTGGTCACAGGTAGGCAATGGTCATACACAGGTAGGCAAACAGGCAGGTGAACCAACTAGGACTGAAGGCTATAACTGGTTCTCACAAACGAGCTAGGAAAAGGCTTAGTAGAGTCAAAACGAACAATACCTCACAAAGGCACAAACAGAATGAACTGAACTAAATAAGGAGCTGATGAGACCAGGTGAGTAACTAACACAGGTGAAATCAATGAACAAAAATGAAAGACAGGGCTACGTTCTAGAACACAACAAAACAGGGCTATGTTCTAGAACACAACGAAACAGGGCTATGTTCTAGAACACAACGAAACAGGGCTGTGTTCTAGAACACAACAAAACAGGGCTATGTTCTAGAACACAACGAAACAGGGCTATGTTCTAGAACACAACGAAACAGGGCTATGTTCTAGAACACAACGAAACAGGGCTATGTTCTAGAACACAACGAAACAGGGCTGTGTTCTAGAACACAACGAAACAGGGCTATGTTCTAGAACACAATGAAACAGGGCTATGTTCTAGAACACAACGAAACAGGGCTATGTTCTAGAACACAACGAAACAGGGCTATGTTCTAGAACACAACGAAACAGGGCTGTGTTCTAGAACACAACAAAACAGGGCTGTGTTCTAGAACACAACGAAACAGGGCTATGTTCTAGAACACAATGAAACAGGGCTATGTTCTAGAACACAACGAAACAGGGCTATGTTCTAGAACACAACGAAACAGGGCTATGTTCTAGAACACAACGAAACAGGGCTGTGTTCTAGAACACAACGAAACAGGGCTATGTTCTAGAACACAACGAAACAGGGCTATGTTCTAGAACACAACGGAACAGGGCTATGTTCTAGAACACAACGAAACAGAACACAAGGTTGACTAAGAAAATAAATACAGAACCTAACAGTGAACAGACAGAATATACAGTACCAGCTACTGGACAGTGAACGTCTCCCACACCTTAATGTGATGTTATACGTTGACAATTATTTGAAAATAAGTCAGTTCATTTATAGTTATTTTGCTAATGCATGCCACCGGAACAGGATGGTCACGTCATTTCTTGCCTTATGGAGTTGTCATACCACTCATGGATTCATAAGGAGTTGTCATACCACTCATGGATTCATAAGGAGTTGTCATACCACTCATGGATTCATAAGGAGTTGTCATACCACTCATGGATTCATAAGGAGTTGTTATGCCACTCATGGATTCATAAGGAGTTGTTATGCCACTCATGGATTCATAAGGAGTTGTCATACCACTCATGGATTCATAAGGAGATGTCATACCACTCATGGATTCATAAGGAGTTGTCATACCACTCATGGATTCATAAGGAGTTGTTATGCCACTCATGGATTCATAAGGAGTTGTCATACCACTCATGGATTCATAAGGAGTTGTCATACCACTGATGGATTCATAAGGAGTTGTTATGCCACTCATGGATTCATAAGGAGTTGTCATACCACTCATGGATTCATAAGGAGTTGTCATACCACTCATGGATTCATAAGGAGTTGTTATGCCACTCATGGATTCATAAGGAGTTGTCATACCACTCATGGATTCATAAGGCGTTGTCATACCACTCATGGATTCATAAGGCGTTGTCATACCACTCATGGATTCATAAGGCGTTGTCATACCACTCATGGATTCATAAGGAGTTGTTATGCCACTCATGGATTCATAAGGAGTTGTCATGCCACTCATAGATTCATAAGGAATTGTTATGCCACTCATGGATTCATAAGGAGTTGTCATACCACTCATGGATTCATAAGGAGTTATTATGCCACTCATGGATTCATAAGGAGTTGTCATGCCACTCATAGATTCATAAGGAATTGTTATGCCACTCATGGATTCATAAGGAGTTGTCATACCACTCATGGATTCATAAGGAGTTGTTATGCCACTCATGGATTCATAAGGAGTTGTCATACCGCTCATGGATTCATAAGGAGTTGTCATACCACTCATGGATTCATAAGGCGTTGTCATACCACTCATGGATTCATAAGGCGTTGTCATACCACTCATGGATTCATAAGGAGTTGTTATGCCACTCATGGATTCATAAGGAGTTGTCATGCCACTCATAGATTCATAAGGAATTGTTATGCCACTCATGGATTCATAAGGAGTTGTCATACCACTCATGGATTCATAAGGAGTTATTATGCCACTCATGGATTCATAAGGAGTTGTCATGCCACTCATAGATTCATAAGGAATTGTTATGCCACTCATGGATTCATAAGGAGTTGTTATGCCACTCATGGATTCATAAGGAGTTGTCATACCACTCATGGATTCAAAAGGAGTTGTCATACCACTCATGGATTCATAAGGAGTTGTTATGCCACTCATGGATTCATAAGGCGTTGTCATACCACTCATGGATTCATAAGGAGTTGTTATGCCACTCATGGATTCATAAGGCGTCATACCACTCATGGATTCATAAGGAGTTGTCTAGACAAGAGAGCAGAAACAGACTGGGACCAAACACTCACACCACACACAGTTCCTCCATCGCCTCAACATCTTCAACAAAAACTTCCACTAACTTCAGCATCAAGCCGAGATCCTATAGCAGCCAACGCATCACAGCTTTTTTTGGACGTCTGCTTTTGAACATTGAATCCTAGAGTGCTACAGGAGGATCAGGACGGTGTGAAGCCATTCCTTAAATAAACCTTAAAGTCCAGAGTTTACTGTGAGTCCCAAATGGAACCTTATTCCTTATAGATTGACCTTTGACCCAGAGGGAATAGGCTGACGTTTGAGACTCAGACTTTGTGGTGGCACAGGCCGTTCGCGGGCGTTTGTGGAGGCAGGCGTTGGTTCGGGGATTACATTTCGCTGCCAGCTAGCGTTATAGGTCCTCTCACACTGCCAAGCAGAAGCAAGGGGAATTATGACCGTTTAGCACAGACCAACGTCTTAATAACCTCTTACATCTACACGTTCCGCTAGCGGAACGTCTGCTCCAATATCCAATGATGGGCGGGGCGCGAAATTCAAACTCCTCTAAATCCGAAAACGTACACTTTTCAAACATATGACTATTTTACAGCTATTTAAAGACAAGACTCTCCTTTATCTAACCAAACTGTCCGATTTCAAAAAGGCTTTACAGCGAAAGCAAAACATTAGATTATGTCAGCAGAGTACCCAGCCAGAAATAATCACACAGCCATTTTTCAAGCTAGCATATCATGTCACATAAACCCAAACCATAGCTAAATGCAGCACTAACCTTTGATGATCTTCATCAGATGACACACCTAGGACATTGTGTTATACAATACATGCATGTCTGTTCAATCAAGTTCATATTTATATCAAAAACCAGCTTTTTACATTAGCATGTGACGTTCAGAACTAGCATTCCCACCGAACACTTCCGGTGATTTTACTAAATTACTCACGATAAACGTTCACAAAAAGCATAACAATTATTTTAAGAATTATAGATACAGAACTCCTCTATGCACTCGATATGTCCGATTTTAAAATAGCTTTTCGGATGAAGCACATTTTGCAATAATCTAAGTACATAGCCCGGCGTTACAGGGCTAGCTATTTAGACACCCTGCAAGTTTAGCCTTCACCAAAATCACATTTCCTATAAGAAAAATGTTCTTACCTTGCTTGTTCTTCATCAGAATACACTGCCAGGACTTCTACTTCAATAACAAATGTAGGTTTGGTCCCAAATAATCCATCGTTATATCCAAACAGCGACGTTTTGTTCGTGCGTTCTAGACACTATCCCAACGCTAAATCTCGGCCACGAGCATGACGCAAAATATGACAAAAAATTTCTAAATATTCCATTACCGTACTTCGAAGCATGTCAACCGCTGTTTAAAACCAATATTTATGCAATTTATCTCGTAGAGAAGCGATAATATTCCGACCGTGAATCTGCCTGTCTGTAAACTGAGGAAAAAACCGAAAGCCGGGGGCGGGGCGTGTCACGCGCCTAAGGCTTAGTCCATTGAGTGACCACTTAGCTTTTGCTCTCCTTTGTTTCAGCCAGGGCTTTGAATTACGTCATTCCTGTTTTTCCCGGGCTATGAGACCTCATTGGAGACGTGCGAAGTGTCACGTAAGAGCAGAGATCCTTTGTAAACGATAGAGATAATAAAGAAGGGCAAGAAATGTTCAGACAGGGTACTTCCTGAACAGAAGCATCTCAGGTTTTTGCCTGCCATAGGAGTTCTGTTATACTCACAGACACCATTCAAACAGTTTCAGAAACTTTGGAGTGTTTTCTCTCCAAAGCTAATAATTATATGCATATTCCAGTTTCTGGGCAGGACTAATAATCAGATTAAATCGGGTACGTTTTTTATCCAGCCGTGAAAATACTGCCCCCTAGCCATAAGAGGCTGGTCTCATTACCCCTCAGTTTCATCAGCTCTCTGGGTGGCTGGTCTCATTACCCCTCAGTTTCATCAGCTCTCTGGGTGGCTGGTCTCATTACCCCTCAGTTTCATCAGCTCTCTGGGTGGCTGGTCTCATTACCCCTCAGTTTCATCAGCTCTCTGGGTGGCTGGTCTCATTACCCCTCAGTTTCATCAGCTCTCTGGGTGGCTGGTCTCATTACCCCTCAGTTTCATCAGCTCTCTGGGTGGCTGGTCTCAATACCCCTCAGTTTCATCAGCTCTCTGGGTGGCTGGTCTCATTACCCCTCAGTTTCATCAGCTCTCTGGGTGGCTGGTCTCAGACGATCCCGCAGAAGAAGAAGCCAGATGTGGTGGTCCTGGGTTGACGTAGTTATACGTGGTCTGTGGTTGTCTGTGGTTGTGATGCTGGTTGGACGCACTCTACATTTTCTACAACGATGTTGTATGGTAGAGAAATTAACATTAAATTATCAAGCGACAGCTCTGGTGGACTTCCCTGCAGTCAGCATGCCAATTGAATGCTCTCTCAAAACTTGAGACATCCGTGGCATTGTGTTGTGTGACAAAACTGCACATTTTAGGAGTGGCCTTTTATTGTCCCCAGCACAAAGTGCACCTGTGTAATGATAATGCTGTTTAATCAGCTTCTTGATATGCCACATCTGTCAGGTGGATGGATTATCTTGTCAAAGGAGAAATGCTCACTAACAGGGATGTAAACAAATCTGTGCACAAAATTTTCACTACTATGAACCATATCCAAGTCTCAGAAACAAGCGTACATAAATACCAGTGGTTCTACACAACGCAGGACAAGAAATAAGCAATGTATATTAAATACACAAAAGTTGACTACTAACCTCAACGTGGAAGTAAGAGTTCCAAATAACATGAGTTATGTCATCTCTCCTTTCACAGCGGTGAGGTATTTGTCGGTCAAATGAGAGTCGGCCCCGGGCGAAGACATAAAGCCTAATTCCAGGTGCACCAACCACGGCTCTGGGTTTCGGGGTCAAAGGTGACAGTTCATGTGAGTTCAAATCTTTTTCATAAATCACTGAGGATGCTGTAACAAGTTCTTACTACAGAGTGTAGTTGTACGATGGGGAGGGTGTATGATACTCTGAATGACGTACTGCAAACCAGACCTCAACCAGGGGAGGGTGGATTGGACTCCCTTAGACCAGGGTAGTAAACAACACCCTCCCTTAGACCAGGGTAGTGAACAACACCCTCCCTTAGACCAGGGTAGTGAACAACACCCTCCCTTAGACCAGGGTAGTGAACAACACCCTCCCTTAGACCAGGGTAGTGAACAACACCCTCCCTTAGACCAGGGTAGTGAACAACACCCTCCCTTAGACCAGGGTAGTGACAACACTGTTACCACTACAGAACTATATCACTGATACCACTACAGGACTATATAACTGATACCACTACAGGACTATATCACTGTTACCACTACAGGACTATATCACTGCTACCACTACAGGACTATATCACTGTTACCACTACAGGACTATATCACTGATACCACTACATATCTACAGGACTATATCACTGATACCACTACAGGACTATATCACTGTTACCACTACAGGACTATATCACTGTTACCACTACATATCTACAGGACTATATCACTGATACCACTACAGGACTATATCACTGATAGCACTACATATCTACAGGACTATATCACTGATACCACTACAGGACTATATCACTGTTACCACTACAGGACTATATCACTGTTACCACTACAGGACTATATCACTGTTACCACTACAGGACTATATCACTGTTACCACTACAGGACTATATCACTGCTACCACTACAGGACTATATCACTGATACCACTACAGGACTATATCACTGATACCACTACATATCTACAGGACTATATCACTGTTACCACTACAGGACTATATCACTGTTACCACTACATATCTACAGGACTATATCACTGATACCACTACAGGACTATATCACTGTTACCACTACAGGACTATATCACTGATACCACTACAGGACTATATCACTGATACCACTACAGGACTATATCACTGTTACCACTACAGGACTATATCACTGTTACCACTACAGGACTATATCACTGATACCACTACAGGACTATATCACTGATAGCACTACAGGACTATATCACTGATACCACTACAGGACTATATCACTGCTACCATTACAGGACTATATCACTGTTACCACTACATATCTACAGGACTATATCACTGATACCACTACAGGACTATATCACTGTTACCACTACAGGACTATATCACTGATACCACTACATATCTACAGGACTATATCACTGCTACCACTACAGGACTATATCACTGTTACCACTACAGGACTATATCACTGTTACCACTACAGGACTATATCACTGATACCACTACAGGACTATATCACTGTTACCACTACAGGACTATATCACTGTTACCACTACAGGACTATATCACTGATACCACTACATATCTACAGGACTATATCACTGCTACCACTACAGGACTGTATCACTGTTACCACTACAGGACTATATCACTGTTACCACTACAGGACTATATCACTGATACCACTACATATCTACAGGACTATATCACTGATACCACTACAGGACTATATCACTGTTACCACTACAGGACTATATCACTGATACCACTACATATCTACAGGACTATATCACTGATACCACTACAGGACTATATCACTGATACCACTACAGGACTATATCACTGTTACCACTACATATCTACAGGACTATATCACTGATAACACTACAGGACTATATCACTGTTACCACTACATATCTACAGGACTATATCACTGCTACCCCTTTCCTTACTTCATGTCTATAGCACTGCTACACACTGAGAAGTCAAGGTGCTCTCTATATATGATTGCTACATGTCAGTATTGTATTTATCCCCTGCTAGGGGTACAGGCTAATCCAGCCCATGCAATGGCTAATGGCTAGCTAACCCAGTCCCTGCTATGACTAACAGATAGCTAACCCACCTTCTGCTACGGCTAACAGCTCATTAACACAGCCCCTGCTATGGCTAATAACTAGCTAACCCAGCCCCTGCTATGGCTAATAGCTACCTAACCTATCCCATGCTATGGCTAATAGCTAGCTAACCCAGTCCCTGCTATGGATAACAACTAGCTAACCCAGTCCCTGCTATGGATAACAACTAGCTAACCTAGCCCCTGCTATGGCTAACAGCTAGCTAACACAGCCCCTTCTATGGCTAACAGCTCGTTAACACAGCCCCTGCTATGGCTAACAGCTAGCTAACCCAGTCCCTGCTACGACTAACAGCTCGTTAACACAGCCCCTGCTACGAATAACAGCTCGTTAACACTGCCCCTGCTACGACTAACAGCTCGTTAACACTGCCCCTGCTACGACTAACAGCTCGTTAACACTGCCCCTGCTACGACTAACAGCTCGTTAACACAGCCCCTGCTACGACTAACAGCTCGTTAACTCAGCCCCTGCTACGACTAACAATCGTTAACACAGCCCCTGCTACGACTAACAGCTCGTTAACACTGCCCCTGCTACGACTAACAGCTAACTAACCCAGCCACTCACTTAACATGGCTTATGAATACATATGCCAAATACAAAACCTAATTGTCTGTGAAAAATAATAAAACATTTCAAAGTAAACATTGAGGCTGTCAGCCACTGTCAGCAATTACTTAACCCACAAATATTAAAATGTGTGGTTTGGACTGAGAGTCTTGTGATCTGCTGAGCAGCTGTAGGAATGTGTGTATACTGAGTCCCAAATGGCATCCTATTCCCTACATAGTGCACTTCTTTGTGCCCATGGGCCCTGGTAAAAAGTAGTGCACTATATACAAATGTAGGATCTTAATTTGAACAGTATTTTATTGCTTAGAATGTTCCTGCACGGAAATGATTTACATGAATTCACTAAAAACCCGCTGTTCTATTACGAGTATTTGCGCTTTTCATGTAGCCTACTTTTGTCCAGCTAATCACCTAACCACTGATCAAGCAACATTATGGACTAAACGATCAAATCCTGTTGCTGTTGGATTATTTTGCTGCAACAATACTGGTCAAATTAAGATCTAACATCGGTAGGGAATTGGGCTAGACATTAGTTCTCCCTCCCGTTCTCCCACTGCCAGAAATGGAGAGCTCAGCCCTCAACAATATATAAACATTTCATTTCATTAAAGAACGAGTTCTGTTTGTGTATGGTTGAAATTACAGGGAAAATGGATTCAGATTGTAGTATTGGGTTACTCTGTTCGGGAACCAAAGCTATAACCCCCCACAAAACTCAACTGGTGGATCGCGGTCCGTATCCGTACTCAGTCGGGCTTCTACCCCTGGTATAATATAAACACATATAAGACATGGATAAATGTGTAGAATTGTAGGAAATTAGCTTTAAAAAAAAGCACAAAAATCCTTTGCTCCATTGCACAACGTGTAGAGTTGCAAGAAATTAGCTTTAAAACTGCACAATTTTCTCTCCGCCAACAAGAGGGGTGTGTACAGTTTGGGGTCAAACGGGTTGCTAGGTGGGGATTTGTTACATCAGTGTCTTGTCAACAATTGAAAAAGCTCCAATCCATCCCACAAGAATTAACTGTTGAGTAAAATCTTATCGGCAAGTTAACCAAACTGAAAATTAAACAAGGAATTTGTATTTTAATTAAACAAGAATGAAAGAGACCACCAGACATCTAACCTGTCCCCAGACCACCATACATCTGGCCTGTCCCCAGACCACCAGACATCTAACCTGTCCCCAGACCACCAGACATCTAACCTGTCCCCAGACTACCATACATCTGGCCTGTCCCCAGACCACCAGACATCTGGCCTGTCCCCAGACCACCATTCATCTGGCCTGTCCCCAGACCACCATACACCTGGCCTGTCCCCAGACCACCATACACCTGGCCTGTCCCCAGACCATACACCTGGCCTGTCCCCAGACCACCATACACCTGGCCTGTCCCCAGACCACCAGACATCTGGCCTGTCCCCAGACCACCATACATCTGGCCTGTGCCCAGACCACCATACATCTGACCTGTCCCCAGACCACCATACATCTGACCTGTCCCCAGACCACCATACATCTGGCCTGTCCCCAGACCACCATACATCTGGCCTGTCCCCAGACCACCATACATCTGGCCTGTCCCCAGACCACCATACACCTGGCCTGTCCCCAGACCACCATACACCTGGCCTGTCCCCAGACCATACACCTGGCCTGTCCCCAGACCACCATACACCTGGCCTGTCCCCAGACCACCAGACATCTGGCCTGTCCCCAGACCACCATACATCTGGCCTGTGCCCAGACCACCATACATCTGACCTGTCCCCAGACCACCATACATCTGACCTGTCCAAAGACCATACACCTGGCCTGTCCCCAGACCATACATCCGGCCTGTCCCCAGACCATACACCTGGCCTGTCCCCAGACCATAAACCTGGCCTGTCCCCAGACCATACACCTGACCTGTCCCCAGACCACCATACATCTGACCTGTCCCCAGACCACCATACACCTGACCTGTCCCCAGACCACCATACATCTGACCTGTCCCCAGACCACCATACATCTGACCTGTCCCCAGACCATACATCTGGCCTGTCCCCAGACCCTACATCTGACCTGTCCCCAGACCACCATACACCTGACCTGTCCCCAGACCATACATCTGACCTGTCCCCAGACCATACATCTGACCTGTCCCCAGACCACCATACACCTGACCTGTCCCCAGACCATACATCTGACCTGTCCCCAGACCATACACCTGGCCTGTCCCCAGACCACCAGACATCTGACCTGTCCCCAGACCACCATACATCTGACCTGTCCCCAGACCACCATACATCTGACCTGTCCCCAAACCACCATACATCTGACCTGTCCGCAGACCACAATACATCTGACCTGTCCCCAGACCACCATACATCTGGCCTGTCCCCAGACCACCATACATCTGGCCTGTCCCCAAACCATACATCTAAAAGTGTCTTCTAGAACAAGCTACATCCAATACAGCAATAAACTACACAACCAGCTAGCTGACAGTCTGTCAGCTACCAGACACTAAACTACATATCAGACTAGGTCAATCAGCTACCCTACTAACTAAACTACACACCAGACTAGGTCAATCAGCTACCCTACTAACTAAACTACACATCAGACTAGGTCAGTCAGCTACCAGACACTAAACTACACACCAGACTAGGTCAGTCAGCTACCCTACTAACTAAACTACACACCAGACTAGGTCAGTCAGCTACCAGACATTAAACTACACACCAGACTAGGTCAGTCAGCTACCAGACACTAAACTACACACCAGACTAGGTCAGTCAGCTACCCTACTAACTAAACTACACATCAGACTAGGTCAGTCAGCTACCAGACACTAAACTACACATCAGACTAGGTCAGTCAGCTACCCTACTAACTAAACTACACACCAGACTAGGTCAATCAGCTACCCTACTAACTAAACTACACATCAGACTAGGTCAGTCAGCTACCAGACACTAAACTACACACCAGACTAGGTCAGTCAGCTACCCTACTAACTAAACTACACACCAGACTAGGTCAGTCAGCTACCCTACTAACTAAACTACACACCAGACTAGGTCAGTCAGCTACCAGACACTAAACTACACACCAGACTAGGTCAGTCAGCTACCAGACATTAAACTACACATCAGACTAGGTCAGTCAGCTACCCTACTAACTAAACTACACACCAGACTAGGTCAGTCAGCTACCCTACTAACTAAACCAGGGCCAGTTAGTTAAAGCGGCAATCAGCAGTTGAAACAATAACAAAGCGTCTTACCCACCCATGTGTTCGGTAAAAAGCTGAGGGATGGGGCTGGAGAAATGTATCCTCTCAAATTTAAAGACAGAGCTACGGATGCAAGGACTGACCATCCATGATACCAACATTATAGTTATTAGAGGTCGACCGATTGTGATTTTTCAACGCCGATACCGATTATTGGAGGACCAAAAAAAAGCCGCTGCCGATTAATCGGCCGATTTTTACAGTATATATGTGTAATAATGACAATTACAACAACACTGAATGAACAACGAACACTTTTATTTTAACAATGTAATACATAAATAAAATATATTTAGTCTCAAATAAATAATGAAACATGTTCAATTTGGTTTAAATAAAGCAAAAACACAGTGTTGGAGAAGAAAGTAAAAGTGCAATATGTGCCATGTAAAATAGCTAACGTTTAAGTTCCTTGCTCAGAACATGAGAACATATGAAAGCTGGTGGTTCCTTTTAACATGAGTCTTCAATATTCCCAGATAAGAAGTTTTAGGTTGTAGTTATTATAGGAATTATAGGACTATTTCTCTCTATACCATTTGTATTTCATATACCTTTGACTATTGGATGTTCTTATAGGCAATTTAGTGTTGCCAGCCTAATCTCGGGAGTTGATAGGCTTGAAGTCATAAACAGCGCTGTGCTTCAAGCATTGCTAAGAGCTGCTGGCAAACGCAGTAAAGTGCTGTTTGAATGAATGCTTACGAGCCTGCTGCTGCCTACCAATGCTCAGTCAGACTACTCTATCAAATATCAAATCATAGACTTAATTATAATAAACAAACAGATAAACACACAGCCTTTGGTCATTAATATGGTCAAATCCAGAAACGATCATTTAGAAAACAAAAACGTTTATTCTTTCAGTGAAATAAGGAACCGTTCCGTATTTTATCTAACGGGTGGCATCCCTAAGTCTAAATATTGCTGTTACATTGCACAACCTTCAATGTTATGTCATAATTACGTAAAATTCTGGTAAATTAATTACGGTCTTTGTTAGGAATAAATGGTCTTCACACAGTTTGCAACGAGCCAGGCAGCCCAAACTGCTGCATATACCCTGACTGCTTGCACTGAACGCAAGAGAAGTGAGACAATTTCCCTAGTTAATATTGCCTGCTAACATGCATTTATTTTACCTAAACATGCAGGTTTAAAAATATATACTTGTGTATTGATTTTAAGAAAGGCATTGATGCTTATGGTTAGGTGCTGCCACGCAGTCTCCTCGTGGATTGCAATCTAATGGGCCATAATCGGCGTCCAAAAAGCCCTATTACCGATTGTTATGAAAACTTTAAATCGGCCATGCCGATTAATCGGTCGACCTCTAATAGGTATATATGCGATGCGGTACGACAGCTGAACTAAGCTCTTGTGGCATTAATAATTTATATTCTTCAAACAACAATGGGTACCTATCATTAATTTATAAGTACAAAAATGGATGTAGAAACTACAGATTGCCCCTCTAGGTAAAGAACACAAGGCTAGTTCAGACTGCTGTAGGACACCAGGCTAGTTCAGACTGCTGTAGGACTCCAGCCTAGTTCAGACTGCTGTAGAACACCAGGATAGTTCAAACTGCTGTAGGACACCAGCCTAGTTCACACTGCTGTAGGACACCAGCCTAGTTCAGACTGCTGTAGAACACCAGGCTAGCTCAGACTGCTGCAGAACACCAGCCTAGTTCAGACTGCTGTAGGACACCAGTCTAGTTCAGACTGCTGTAGGACACCAGCCTAGTTCAGACTGCTGTAGAACACCAGGCTAGCTCAGACTGCTGCAGAACACCAGCCTAGTTCAGACTGCTGTAGGACACCAGCCTAGCTCAGACTGCTGTAGAACACCAGGCTAGTTCAGACTGCTGTAGGACACCAGGCTAGATCAGACTGCTGTAGGACACCAGCCTAGTTCAGACTGCTGCAGAACACCAGCCTAGTTCAGACTGCTGTAGGACACCAGGCTAGTTCAGACTGCTGTAGGACACCAGCCTAGTTCAGACTGCTGTAGGACACCAGCCTAGTTCAGACTGCTGCAGGACACCAGCCTAGTTCAGACTGCTGTAGGACACCAGCCTAGTTCAGACTGCTGTAGGACACCAGCCTAGTTAAGACTGCTGTAGGACACCAGGCTAGTTCAGACTGCTGTAGGACACCAGCCTAGTTTAGACTGCTGTAGGACACCAGCCTAGTTCAGACTGCTGTAGAACACCAGCCTAGTTCAGACTGCTGTAGGACAACAGGCTAGTTCAGACTGCTGAAGGACACCAGCCTAGTTCAGACTGCTGTAGGACTCCAGGCTAGTTCAGACTGCTGAAGGACACCAGGCTAGTTCAGACTGCTGTAGGACACCAGGCTAGTTCAAACTGCTGTAGAACACCAGCCTAGCTCAGACTGCTGTAGGACACCAGCCTAGTTCAGAATGCTGTAGGACACCAGCCTAGTTCAGACTGCTGTAGGACACCAGCCTAGCTTAGACTGCTGTAGAACACCAGCCTAGTTCAGACTGCTGTAGGACACCAGGCTAGATCAAACTGCTGTAGGACACCAGCCTAGTTCAGACTGCTGTAGGACACCAGGCTAGTTCAGACTGCTGTAGGACACCAGCCTAGTTCAGACTGCTGTAGGACACCAGGATAGTTCAGACTGCTGTAGGACACCAGCCTAGTTCAGACTGCTATAGGACTCCTATCTAGTTCAGAATGCTGTAGGACACCAGGCTAGTTCAGACTGCTGTAGGACACCAGCCTAGTTCAGACTGCTGTAGGACACCAGGATAGTTCAGACTGCTGTAGGACACCAGCCTAGTTCAGACTGCTGTAGGACACCAGCCTAGTTCAGACTGCTGTAGGACACCAGCCTAGTTCAGACTGCTGTAGGACACCAGGATAGTTCAGACTGCTGTAGGACACCAGCCTAGTTCAGACTGCTGTAGGACACCAGCCTAGTTCAGACTGCTGTAGGACACCAGTCTAGTTCAGACTGCTGTAGGACACCAGCCTAGTTCAGACTGCTGTAGGACACCAGTCTAGTTCAGACTGCTGTAGGACACCAGCCTAGTTCAGACTGCTGTAGGACACCAGCCTAGTTCAGACTGCTGTAGGACACCAGTCTAGTTCAGACTGCTGTAGGACACCAGTCTAGTTCAGACTGCTGTAGGACACCAGGCTAGTTCAGACTGCTGTAGGACACCAGTCTAGTTCAGACTGCTGTAGGACACCAGCCTAGTTCAGACTGCTGCAGAACACCAGCCTAGTTCAGACTGCTGTAGGACACCAGTCTAGTTCAGACTGCTGTAGGACACCAGCCTAGTTCAGACTGCTGTAGGACACCAGCCTAGTTCAGACTGCTGTAAGACACCAGCCTAGTTCAGACTGCTGTAGGACACCAGGCTAGTTCAGACTGCTGTAGGACACCAGCCTAGCTTAGACTGCTGTAGGACACCAGTCTAGTTCAGACTGCTGTAGGACACCAGTCTAGTTCAGACTGCTGTAGGACACCAGCCTAGTTCAGACTGCTGTAAGACACCAGCCTAGTTCAGACTGCTGTAGGACACCAGCCTAGCTTAGACTGCTGTAGGACACCAGGCTAGTTCAGACTGCTGTAGGACACCAGTCTAGTTCAGACTGCTGTAAGACACCAGCCTAGTTCAGACTGCTGTAGGACACCAGCCTAGTTCAGACTGCTGTAGGACACCAGGCTAGCTCAGACTGCTGCAGAACACCAGCCTAGTTCAGACTGCTGTAGGACACCAGTCTAGTTCAGACTGCTGTAGGACACCAGCCTAGTTCAGACTGCTGTAGAACACCAGGCTAGCTCAGACTGCTGCAGAACACCAGCCTAGTTCAGACTGCTGTAGGACACCAGGCTAGTTCAGACTGCTGTAGGACACCAGCCTAGTTCAGACTGCTGTAGGACACCAGCCTAGTTCAGACTGCTGTAGGACACCAGCCTAGTTCAGACTGCTGTAGGACACCAGCCTAGTTCAGACTGCTGTAGGACACCAGGCTAGTTCAGACTGCTGTAGGACACCAGCCTAGTTTAGACTGCTGTAGGACACCAGCCTAGTTCAGACTGCTGTAGAACACAAGCCTAGTTCAGACTGCTGTAGGACAACAGGCTAGTTCAGACTGCTGTAGGACACCAGCCTAGTTCAGACTGCTGTAGGACTCCAGGCTAGTTCAGACTGCTGAAGGACACCAGGCTAGTTCAGACTGCTGTAGGACACCAGGCTAGTTCAAACTGCTGTAGAACACCAGCCTAGCTCAGACTGCTGTAGGACACCAGCCTAGTTCAGACTGCTGTAGGACACCAGCCTAGTTCAGACTGCTGTAGGACACCAGCCTAGCTTAGACTGCTGTAGAACACCAGCCTAGTTCAGACTGCTGTAGGACACCAGGCTAGTTCAGACTGCTGTAGGACACCAGCCTAGTTCAGACTGCTGTAGGACACCAGCCTAGTTCAGACTGCTGTAGGACACCAGCCTAGTTCAGACAGCTGTAGGACACCAGCCTAGTTAAGACTGCTGTAGGACACCAGGCTAGTTCAGACTGCTGTAGGACACCAGCCTAGTTTAGACTGCTGTAGGACACCAGCCTAGTTCAGACTGCTGTAGAACACAAGCCTAGTTCAGACTGCTGTAGGACAACAGGCTAGTTCAGACTGCTGTAGGACACCAGCCTAGTTCAGACTGCTGTAGGACTCCAGGCTAGTTCAGACTGCTGAAGGACACCAGGCTAGTTCAGACTGCTGTAGGACACCAGGCTAGTTCAAACTGCTGTAGAACACCAGCCTAGCTCAGACTGCTGTAGGACACCAGCCTAGTTCAGACTGCTGTAGGACACCAGCCTAGTTAAGACTGCTGTAGGACACCAGGCTAGTTCAGACTGCTGTAGGACACCAGCCTAGTTTAGACTGCTGTAGGACACCAGCCTAGTTCAGACTGCTGTAGAACACCAGCCTAGTTCAGACTGCTGTAGGACAACAGGCTAGTTCAGACTGCTGAAGGACACCAGCCTAGTTCAGACTGCTGTAGGACTCCAGGCTAGTTCAGACTGCTGAAGGACACCAGGCTAGTTCAGACTGCTGTAGGACACCAGGCTAGTTCAAACTGCTGTAGAACACCAGCCTAGCTCAGACTGCTGTAGGACACCAGCCTAGTTCAGACTGCTGTAGGACACCAGCCTAGTTCAGACTGCTGTAGGACACCAGCCTAGCTTAGACTGCTGTAGAACACCAGCCTAGTTCAGACTGCTGTAGGACACCAGGCTAGATCAAACTGCTGTAGGACACCAGCCTAGTTCAGACTGCTGTAGGACACCAGGCTAGTTCAGACTGCTGTAGGACACCAGCCTAGTTCAGACTGCTGTAGGACACCAGGATAGTTCAGACTGCTGTAGGACACCAGCCTAGTTCAGACTGCTATAGGACTCCAGGCTAGTTCAGAATGCTGTAGGACACCAGGCTAGTTCAGACTGCTGTAGGACACCAGCCTAGTTCAGACTGCTGTAGGACACCAGGATAGTTCAGACTGCTGTAGGACACCAGCCTAGTTCAGACTGCTGTAGGACACCAGCCTAGTTCAGACTGCTGTAGGACACCAGCCTAGTTCAGACTGCTGTAGGACACCAGGATAGTTCAGACTGCTGTAGGACACCAGTCTAGCTCAGACTGCTGTAGAACACCAGGCTAGTTCAGACTGCTGTAGGACACCAGGCTAGATCAGACTGCTGTAGGACACCAGCCTAGTTCAGACTGCTGCAGAACACCAGCCTAGTTCAGACTGCTGTAGGACACCAGGCTAGTTCAGACTGCTGTAGGACACCAGCCTAGTTCAGACTGCTGTAGGACACCAGCCTAGTTCAGACTGCTGTAGGACACCAGCCTAGTTCAGACTGCTGTAGGACACCAGCCTAGTTCAGACTGCTGTAGGACACCAGCCTAGTTAAGACTGCTGTAGGACACCAGGCTAGTTCAGACTGCTGTAGGACACCAGCCTAGTTTAGACTGCTGTAGGACACCAGCCTAGTTCAGACTGCTGTAGAACACAAGCCTAGTTCAGACTGCTGTAGGACAACAGGCTAGTTCAGACTGCTGTAGGACACCAGCCTAGTTCAGACTGCTGTAGGACTCCAGGCTAGTTCAGACTGCCGAAGGACACCAGGCTAGTTCAGACTGCTGTAGGACACCAGGCTAGTTCAAACTGCTGTAGAACACCAGCCTAGCTCAGACTGCTGTAGGACACCAGCCTAGTTCAGACTGCTGTAGGACACCAGCCTAGTTCAGACTGCTGTAGGACACCAGCCTAGCTTAGACTGCTGTAGAACACCAGCCTAGTTCAGACTGCTGTAGGACACCAGGCTAGTTCAGACTGCTGTAGGACACCAGCCTAGTTCAGACTGCTGTAGGACACCAGCCTAGTTCAGACTGCTGTAGGACACCAGCCTAGTTCAGACTGCTGTAGGACACCAGCCTAGTTAAGACTGCTGTAGGACACCAGGCTAGTTCAGACTGCTGTAGGACACCAGCCTAGTTTAGACTGCTGTAGGACACCAGGCTAGATCAAACTGCTGTAGGACACCAGCCTAGTTCAGACTGCTGTAGGACACCAGGCTAGTTCAGACTGCTGTAGGACACCAGCCTAGTTCAGACTGCTGTAGGACACCAGGATAGTTCAGACTGCTGTAGGACACCAGCCTAGTTCAGACTGCTATAGGACTCCAGGCTAGTTCAGAATGCTGTAGGACACCAGGCTAGTTCAGACTGCTGTAGGACACCAGCCTAGTTCAGACTGCTGTAGGACACCAGGATAGTTCAGACTGCTGTAGGACACCAGCCTAGTTCAGACTGCTGTAGGACACCAGCCTAGTTCAGACTGCTGTAGGACACCAGCCTAGTTCAGACTGCTGTAGGACACCAGGATAGTTCAGACTGCTGTAGGACACCAGCCTAGTTCAGACTGCTGTAGGACACCAGCCTAGTTCAGACTGCTGTAGGACACCAGTCTAGTTCAGACTGCTGTAGGACACCAGCCTAGTTCAGACTGCTGTAGGACACCAGTCTAGTTCAGACTGCTGTAGGACACCAGCCTAGTTCAGACTGCTGTAGGACACCAGCCTAGTTCAGACTGCTGTAGGACACCAGCCTAGTTCAGACTGCTGTAGGACACCAGTCTAGTTCAGACTGCTGTAGGACACCAGGCTAGTTCAGACTGCTGTAGGACACCAGTCTAGTTCAGACTGCTGTAGGACACCAGCCTAGTTCAGACTGCTGCAGAACACCAGCCTAGTTCAGACTGCTGTAGGACACCAGTCTAGTTCAGACTGCTGTAGGACACCAGCCTAGTTCAGACTGCTGTAGGACACCAGCCTAGTTCAGACTGCTGTAAGACACCAGCCTAGTTCAGACTGCTGTAGGACACCAGGCTAGTTCAGACTGCTGTAGGACACCAGCCTAGCTTAGACTGCTGTAGGACACCAGTCTAGTTCAGACTGCTGTAGGACACCAGTCTAGTTCAGACTGCTGTAGGACACCAGCCTAGTTCAGACTGCTGTAAGACACCAGCCTAGTTCAGACTGCTGTAGGACACCAGCCTAGCTTAGACTGCTGTAGGACACCAGGCTAGTTCAGACTGCTGTAGGACACCAGTCTAGTTCAGACTGCTGTAAGACACCAGCCTAGTTCAGACTGCTGTAGGACACCAGCCTAGTTCAGACTGCTGTAGGACACCAGGCTAGCTCAGACTGCTGCAGAACACCAGCCTAGTTCAGACTGCTGTAGGACACCAGTCTAGTTCAGACTGCTGTAGGACACCAGCCTAGTTCAGACTGCTGTAGAACACCAGGCTAGCTCAGACTGCTGCAGAACACCAGCCTAGTTCAGACTGCTGTAGGACACCAGCCTAGCTCAGACTGCTGTAGAACACCAGGCTAGTTCAGACTGCTGTAGGACACCAGGCTAGATCAGACTGCTGTAGGACACCAGCCTAGTTCAGACTGCTGCAGAACACCAGCCTAGTTCAGACTGCTGTAGGACACCAGGCTAGTTCAGACTGCTGTAGGACACCAGCCTAGTTCAGACTGCTGTAGGACACCAGCCTAGTTCAGACTGCTGTAGGACACCAGCCTAGTTCAGACTGCTGTAGGACACCAGCCTAGTTCAGACTGCTGTAGGACACCAGCCTAGTTAAGACTGCTGTAGGACACCAGGCTAGTTCAGACTGCTGTAGGACACCAGCCTAGTTTAGACTGCTGTAGGACACCAGCCTAGTTCAGACTGCTGTAGAACACCAGCCTAGTTCAGACTGCTGTAGGACACCAGGCTAGTTCAGACTGCTGTAGGACACCAGCCTAGTTCAGACTGCTGTAGGACTCCAGGCTAGTTCAGACTGCCGAAGGACACCAGGCTAGTTCAGACTGCTGTAGGACACCAGGCTAGTTCAAACTGCTGTAGAACACCAGCCTAGCTCAGACTGCTGTAGGACACCAGCCTAGTTCAGACTGCTGTAGGACACCAGCCTAGTTCAGACTGCTGTAGGACACCAGCCTAGCTTAGACTGCTGTAGAACACCAGCCTAGTTCAGACTGCTGTAGGACACCAGGCTAGTTCAGACTGCTGTAGGACACCAGCCTAGTTCAGACTGCTGTAGGACACCAGCCTAGTTCAGACTGCTGTAGGACACCAGCCTAGTTCAGACTGCTGTAGGACACCAGCCTAGTTAAGACTGCTGTAGGACACCAGGCTAGTTCAGACTGCTGTAGGACACCAGCCTAGTTTAGACTGCTGTAGGACACCAGCCTAGTTCAGACTGCTGTAGAACACAAGCCTAGTTCAGACTGCTGTAGGACAACAGGCTAGTTCAGACTGCTGTAGGACACCAGCCTAGTTCAGACTGCTGTAGGACTCCAGGCTAGTTCAGACTGCTGAAGGACACCAGGCTAGTTCAGACTGCTGTAGGACACCAGGCTAGTTCAAACTGCTGTAGAACACCAGCCTAGCTCAGACTGCTGTAGGACACCAGCCTAGTTCAGACTGCTGTAGGACACCAGCCTAGTTCAGACTGCTATAGGACTCCAGGCTAGTTCAGAATGCTGTAGGACACCAGGCTAGTTCAGACTGCTGTAGGACACCAGCCTAGTTCAGACTGCTGTAGGACACCAGGATAGTTCAGACTGCTGTAGGACACCAGCCTAGTTCAGACTGCTGTAGGACACCAGCCTAGTTCAGACTGCTGTAGGACACCAGCCTAGTTCAGACTGCTGTAGGACACCAGGATAGTTCAGACTGCTGTAGGACACCAGCCTAGTTCAGACTGCTGTAGGACACCAGCCTAGTTCAGACTGCTGTAGGACACCAGTCTAGTTCAGACTGCTGTAGGACACCAGCCTAGTTCAGACTGCTGTAGGACACCAGTCTAGTTCAGACTGCTGTAGGACACCAGCCTAGTTCAGACTGCTGTAGGACACCAGCCTAGTTCAGACTGCTGTAGGACACCAGGCTAGTTCAGACTGCTGTAGGACACCAGTCTAGTTCAGACTGCTGTAGGACACCAGTCTAGTTCAGACTGCTGTAGGACACCAGGCTAGTTCAGACTGCTGTAGGACACCAGTCTAGTTCAGACTGCTGTAGGACACCAGCCTAGTTCAGACTGCTGCAGAACACCAGCCTAGTTCAGACTGCTGTAGGACACCAGTCTAG
Organism: Salmo trutta; assembly: GCF_901001165.1. Taxonomy (NCBI): domain Eukaryota; kingdom Metazoa; phylum Chordata; class Actinopteri; order Salmoniformes; family Salmonidae; genus Salmo; species Salmo trutta. Next base: position 48,286,351 of record NC_042979.1, on the reverse strand, counting down.
TTCAGACTGCTGTAGGACACCAGCCTAGTTCAGACTGCTGTAGGACACCAGCCTAGTTCAGACTGCTGTAAGACACCAGCCTAGTTCAGACTGCTGTAGGACACCAGGCTAGTTCAGACTGCTGTAGGACACCAGCCTAGCTTAGACTGCTGTAGGACACCAGTCTAGTTCAGACTGCTGTAGGACACCAGTCTAGTTCAGACTGCTGTAGGACACCAGCCTAGTTCAGACTGCTGTAGGACACCAGCCTAGTTCAGACTGCTGTAGGACACCAGCCTAGTTAAGACTGCTGTAGGACACCAGGCTAGTTCAGACTGCTGTAGGACACCAGCCTAGTTTAGACTGCTGTAGGACACCAGCCTAGTTCAGACTGCTGTAGAACACAAGCCTAGTTCAGACTGCTGTAGGACAACAGGCTAGTTCAGACTGCTGTAGGACACCAGCCTAGTTCAGACTGCTGTAGGACTCCAGGCTAGTTCAGACTGCCGAAGGACACCAGGCTAGTTCAGACTGCTGTAGGACACCAGGCTAGTTCAAACTGCTGTAGAACACCAGCCTAGCTCAGACTGCTGTAGGACACCAGCCTAGTTCAGACTGCTGTAGGACACCAGCCTAGTTCAGACTGCTGTAGGACACCAGCCTAGCTTAGACTGCTGTAGAACACCAGCCTAGTTCAGACTGCTGTAGGACACCAGGCTAGTTCAGACTGCTGTAGGACACCAGCCTAGTTCAGACTGCTGTAGGACACCAGCCTAGTTCAGACTGCTGTAGGACACCAGCCTAGTTCAGACTGCTGTAGGACACCAGCCTAGTTCAGACTGCTGTAGGACACCAGGCTAGTTCAGACTGCTGTAGGACACCAGCCTAGTTTAGACTGCTGTAGGACACCAGCCTAGTTCAGACTGCTGTAGAACACAAGCCTAGTTCAGACTGCTGTAGGACAACAGGCTAGTTCAGACTGCTGTAGGACACCAGCCTAGTTCAGACTGCTGTAGGACTCCAGGCTAGTTCAGACTGCTGAAGGACACCAGGCTAGTTCAGACTGCTGTAGGACACCAGGCTAGTTCAAACTGCTGTAGAACACCAGCCTAGCTCAGACTGCTGTAGGACACCAGCCTAGTTCAGACTGCTGTAGGACACCAGCCTAGTTCAGACTGCTATAGGACTCCAGGCTAGTTCAGAATGCTGTAGGACACCAGGCTAGTTCAGACTGCTGTAGGACACCAGCCTAGTTCAGACTGCTGTAGGACACCAGGATAGTTCAGACTGCTGTAGGACACCAGCCTAGTTCAGACTGCTATAGGACACCAGCCTAGTTCAGACTGCTGTAGGACACCAGCCTAGTTCAGACTGCTGTAGGACACCAGGATAGTTCAGACTGCTGTAGGACACCAGCCTAGTTCAGACTGCTGTAGGACACCAGCCTAGTTCAGACTGCTGTAGGACACCAGTCTAATTCAGACTGCTGTAGGACACCAGCCTAGTTCAGACTGCTGTAGGACACCAGTCTAGTTCAGACTGCTGTAGGACACCAGCCTAGTTCAGACTGCTGTAGGACACCAGCCTAGTTCAGACTGCTGTAGGACACCAGGCTAGTTCAGACTGCTGTAGGACACCAGTCTAGTTCAGACTGCTGTAGGACACCAGTCTAGTTCAGACTGCTGTAGGACACCAGGCTAGTTCAGACTGCTGTAGGACACCAGTCTAGTTCAGACTGCTGTAGGACACCAGCCTAGTTCAGACTGCTGCAGAACACCAGCCTAGTTCAGACTGCTGTAGGACACCAGTCTAGTTCAGACTGCTGTAGGACACCAGCCTAGTTCAGACTGCTGTAGGACACCAGCCTAGTTCAGACTGCTGTAAGACACCAGCCTAGTTCAGACTGCTGTAGGACACCAGGCTAGTTCAGACTGCTGTAGGACACCAGCCTAGCTTAGACTGCTGTAGGACACCAGTCTAGTTCAGACTGCTGTAGGACACCAGTCTAGTTCAGACTGCTGTAGGACACCAGCCTAGTTCAGACTGCTGTAAGACACCAGCCTAGTTCAGACTGCTGTAGGACACCAGCCTAGCTTAGACTGCTGTAGGACACCAGGCTAGTTCAGACTGCTGTAGGACACCAGTCTAGTTCAGACTGCTGTAAGACACCAGCCTAGTTCAGACTGCTGTAGGACACCAGCCTAGTTCAGACTGCTGTAGGACACCAGGCTAGTTCAGACTGCTGTAGGACACCAGCCTAGTTCAGACTGCTGTAGGACACCAGCCTAGTTCAGACTGCTGTAGGACACCAGCCTTGTTCAGACTGCTGTAGGACACCAGTCTAGTTCAGACTGCTGTAGGACACCAGCCTAGTTCAGACTGCTGCAGAACACCAGCCTAGTTCAGACTGCTGTAGGACACCAGCCTAGTTCAGACTGCTGTAGGACACCAGCCTAGTTCAGACTGCTGTAGGACACCAGCCTAGTTCAGACTGCTGTAAGACACCAGCTGTGTTCAGACTGCTGTAAGACACCAGCCTAGTTCAGACTGCTGTAGGACACCAGCCTAGTTCAGACTGCTGTAGGACACCAGCCTAGTTCAGACTGCTGTAGGACACCAGCCTAGTTCAGACTGCTGTAGGACACCAGTCTAGTTCAGACTGCTGCAGAACACCAGCCTAGTTCAGACTGCTGTAGGACACCAGCCTAGTTCAGACTGCTGTAGGACACCAGTCTAGTTCAGACTGCTGTAGGACACCAGTCTAGTTCAGACTGCTGCAGAACACCAGCCTAGTTCAGACTGCTGTAGGACACCAGGCTAGTTCAGACTGCTGTAGGACACCAGCCTAGTTCAGACTGCTGTAGGACACCAGCCTAGTTCAGACTGCTGTAGGACACCAGCCTAGTTCAGACTGCTGTAGGACACCAGCCTAGTTCAGACTGCTATAGGACACCAGCCTAGTTCAGACTGCTGTAGGACACCAGCCTAGTTCAGACTGCTGTAGGACACAAGCCTAGTTCAGACTGCTGTAGGACACCAGCCTAGTTCAGACTGCTGTAGGACACCAGCCTAGTTCAGACTGCTGTAGGACACCAGCCTAGTTCAGACTGCTGTAGGACTCCAGGCTAGTTCAGACTGCTGTAGGACACCAGGCTAGTTCAGACTGCTGTAGGACACCAGCCTAGTTCAGACTGCTGCAGAACACCAGGCTAGTTCAGACTGCTGTAGGACACCAGGCTAGTTCAGACTGCTGTAGGACACCAGCCTAGTTCAGACTGCTGTAGGACACCAGGCTAGTTCAGACTGCTGCAGAACACCAGCCTAGTTCAGACTGCTGTAGGACACCAGGCTAGTTCAGACTGCTGTAGGACACCAGCCTAGTTCAGACTGCTGTAGGACACCAGCCTAGTTCAGACTGCTGTAGGACACCAGCCTTGTTCAGACTGCTGTAGGACACCAGCCTAGTTCAGACTGCTGTAGGACACCAGCCTAGTTCAGACTGCTCTCTTTCTGCTCCGTAGGACAACAGCAGCAGATCCTAAGCAGATATCCTCTGTGATTCAAGGCATTTTTTTTTTTTTTTACAGTGACATCAAGTATCAATCTTTCAACCTCATTACTTTTCCTTCTGCCAGCCACCGTGGAGCCAGGAGCCAGGGGGAACCAGGGGTTTGCAAGGGGCTCTGGCGGACAGCCACCCGATAACAGTGTGCCTCGACTGGGACTGGCTCTGCCTCTGGGCTGCCTGGCCTGGAGCTACTGGGACTTTTAGTGCTGGGATGTGAGTTCAACTGAACATGTGTGAGTGTGTGAGTGTGAGTGTGAGTGTGTGTGTGTGTGTGTGTGTGTGTGTGTGTGTGTGTGTGTGTGAGTGTGTGTGTGTGTGTGTGTGTGTGTGTGTGTGTGTGTGTGTGTGTGTGTGTGTGTGTGTGTGTGTGTGTGTGTGTGTGTGTGTGTGTGTGTGTGTGTGTGTGTGTGAGTGTGTGAGTGTGTGGGGTGGGCTTCTACTGATGGGAGTTGAACTCCACAGCCTCCCACTGCTCCACTTCTCTTACCACTGTTACGCACCCCAGCCATGGAAATGACATTCTTGAAATTACTGCTAATGCATAAGTGTGTGTGTGGGTTGGGGTCGTCGTGTGTGTGCGTGTGTATGTGTGTGACTCGCCAGAAAGGCTGAGACACTGAAATCAAAAGGGGGTGGAAAAGTGATAGTTTGGGATTGGCTGTTTCCAACTGTTATCCTTGAGACGATACTAAACGGGGTGTTTCCAGCTGTCATCCTTCAGACATTACTAAATAGGGTGTTTCCAGCTGGCATCCTTCAGACGTTACTAAAAAGGGTGTTTCCAGCTGTCATCCTACAGACATTACTAAATGGGGTGTTTCCAGCTGTCATCCTACAGACATTACTAAATGGGGTGTTTCCAGCTGTCATCCTACAGACATTACTAAATGGGCTGTTTCCAGCTGTCATCCTACAGACATTAATAAATGGGGTGTTTCCAGCTGTCATCCTTCAGACATTACTAAATGGGGTGTTTCCAGCTGTCATCCTTCAGACATTACTAAATGGGCTGTTTCCAGCTGTCATCCTACAGACATTACTAAACGGGCTGCATCCAGCTGTCATCCTACAGACATTACTAAACGGGCTGCATCCAGCTGTCATCCTACAGACATTACTAAATGGGCTGTTTCCAACTGTCATCCTACAGACATTACCAAATGGGCTCCAAGATACAACGCTCTGAAACCCAAACAGCATATTTCTCACACCACCGACTGAGATAAACACACGCCAGTTTCCACATGATTCACTCTGGCAGAGAGCAAGCCAAGCCCTCGGTCTATGTCCCAAGTGGCAGCCTATTCTCTGTATAGTGCACTACTGTTGACCAGGGCCCATAGGGAATAGGGTGCCATTAAGGACATAGACTATGTCTCTGGCTGCATATCTTTAAAGGGGGTCATTTTAGAGAAATCTTCAAAATATAGATAATAGTTGTGGCTCTATTTCATTTTTCTAAATATCCCAGCCCAGGAGGGACTCGGTTGGAGTCTGAGTGTTTGAGAGTGGTGCCTCCTAGCTGCCTCCTGGGCTGAACAGAACACCTAGGTGGACCGGACAAGGCCCTTGTAAAGAACAGTCAGGGGTATCAGGGGTTAAAGTCAGGGGTACCAGGGGTTAGAGTCAGGGGTACCAGGGGTTAGAGTCAGGGATACCAGGGGTTAGAGTCAGGGATACCAGGGGTTAGAGTCAGAGATACCAGGGGTTAGAGTCAGGGGTAAGAGTCAGGGATACCAGGGGTTAGAGTCAGGGGTACCAGGGGTTAGAGTCAGGGATACGAGGGGTTAGAGTCAGGGGTATCATCGGTTAGAGCCTGGGATACCAGGGGTTAGAGTCAGGGATACCAGGGGTTAGAGTCAGGGGTATCATCGGTTAGAGCATGGGGTACCAGGGGTTAGAGTCAGGGGTATCATCGGTTAGAGCATGGGGTACCAGGGGTTAGAGTCAGGGGTACTTGTTAGTTGTGCAAAGCCCCGCTCCTAAAGAACTATAAAGCCAAACCAGTACCAAGGCAGGTTTTATTCCTAAAGAACTATAGAACCAAACCAGTACCAAGGCAGGTTTAACTCTTAAAGAACTATAGAACCAAACCAGTACCAAGGCAGGTTTTACTCCTAAAGAACTATAGAACCAAACCAGTACCAAGGCAGGTTTAACTACTAAAGAACTATAGAACCAAACCAGTACCAAGGCAGGTTTTACTGCTAAAGAACTATAGAACCAAACCAGTACCAAGGCAGGTTTAACTCCTAAAGAACTATAGAACCAAACCAGTACCAAGGCAGGTTTTACTCCTAAAGAACTTTGGAACCAAACCAGTACCAAGGCAGGTTTTACTCCTAAAGAACTATAGAACCAAACCAGTACCAAGGCAGGTTTTACTGCTAAAGAACTATAGAACCAAACCAATGGGCTAGTCTGACTTTTTTCATATTTTTCACCGGAGCATGGCGGGGAAGAATGATGGGCCAGGGTACTGTTATTTCATAGTTCTCATCAGAGACATGGCGGTGCAGAATACTGCTTTTTCATAGTTCTCATCAGAGACATGGCGGTGCAGAATACTGCTTTTTCATAGTTCTCATCAGAGGCATGGCGGTGCAGAATAGTGTAATTTCACAGTTCTCATCAGAGACATGGCGGGAAAGAATACTGCTTTTTCGTAGTTCTCATCAGAGACATGGCGGTGCAGAACCCTGCTTTTTCATAGTTCTCATCAGAGACATGGCGGTGCAGAATACTGCTTTTTCATAGTTCTCATCAGAGGCATGGCGGTGCAGAATACTGTAATTTCATAGTTCTCATCAGAGGCATGGCGGGAAAGAATACTGCTTTTTCATAGTTCTCATCAGAGACATGGCGGTGCAGAACCCTGCTTTTTCATAGTTCTCATCAGAGACATGGCGGTGCAGAATACTGCTTTTTCATAGTTCTCATCAGAGACATGGCGGTGCAGAATACTGCTTTTTCATAGTTCTCATCAGAGACATGGCGGTGCAGAATACTGCTTTTTCACAGTTCTCATCAGAGACATGGCGGGAAAGAATACTGCTTTTTCGTAGTTCTCATCAGAGACATGTCGGTGCAGAACCCTGCTTTTTCATAGTTCTCATCAGAGACATGGCGGTGCAGAATACTGCTTTTTCATAGTTCTCATCAGAGGCATGGCGGTGCAGAATACTGTAATTTCATAGTTCTCATCAGAGGCATGGCGGGAAAGAATACTGCTTTTTCATAGTTCTCATCAGAGACATGGCGGTGCAGAACCCTGCTTTTTCATAGTTCTCATCAGAGACATGGCGGTGCAGAATACTGCTTTTTCATAGTTCTCATCAGAGACATGGCGGTGCAGAATACTGCTTTTTCATAGTTCTCATCAGAGACATGGCGGTGCAGAATACTGCTTTTTCATAGTTCTCATCAGAGACATGGCGGTGCAGAATACTGCTTTTTCATAGTTCTCATCAGAGACATGGCGGTGCAGAATACTGCTTTTTCATAGTTCTCATCAGAGGCATGGCGGTGCAGAATATTGTAATTTCATAGTTCTCATCAGAGACATGGCGGGAAAGAATACTGCTTTTTCATAGTTCTCATCAGAGACATGGCGGTGCAGAACCCTGCTTTTTCATAGTTCTCATCAGAGACATGGCGGTGCAGAATACTGCTTTTTCATAGTTCTCATCAGAGGCATGGCGGTGCAGAATACTGTAATTTCATAGTTCTCATCAGAGGCATGGCGGGAAAGAATACTTCTTTTTCATAGTTCTCATCAGAGACATGGCGGTGCAGAACCCTGCTTTTTCATAGTTCTCATCAGAGACATGGCGGTGCAGAATACTGCTTTTTCATAGTTCTCATCAGAGACATGGCGGTGCAGAATACTGCTTTTTCATAGTTCTCATCAGAGGCATGGCGGTGCAGAATACTGTAATTTCATAGTTCTCATCAGAGACATGGCGTGAAAGAATACTGCTTTTTCGTAGTTCTCATCAGAGACATGGCGGTGCAGAATACTGCTTTTTCATAGTTCTCATCAGAGGCATGGCGGTGCAGAATACTGTAATTTCATAGTTCTCATCAGAGGCATGGCGGGAAAGAATACTGCTTTTTCATAGTTCTCATCAGAGACATGGCGGTGCAGAATACTGCTTTTTCATAGTTCTCATCAGAGACATGGCGGTGCAGAATACTGCTTTTCATAGTTCTCATCAGAGGCATGGTGGTGCAGAATAGTGTAATTTCACAGTTCTCATCAGAGACATGGCGGGAAAGAATACTGCTTTTTCATAGTTCTCATCAGAGACATGGCGGTGCAGAATACTGTAATTTCATAGTTCTCATCAGAGACATGGCGGGAAAGAATACTGCTTTTTCGTAGTTCTCATCAGAGACATGGCGGTGCAGAACCCTGCTTTTTCATAGTTCTCATCAGAGACATGGCGGTGCAGAATACTGCTTTTTCATAGTTCTCATCAGAGACATGGCGGTGCAGAATACTGCTTTTTCACAGTTCTCATCAGAGACATGGCGGGAAAGAATACTGCTTTTTCGTAGTTCTCATCAGAGACATGGCGGTGCAGAACCCTGCTTTTTCATAGTTCTCATCAGAGACATGGCGGTGCAGAATACTGCTTTTTCATAGTTCTCATCAGAGGCATGGCGGTGCAGAATACTGTAATTTCATAGTTCTCATCAGAGGCATGGCGGGAAAGAATACTGCTTTTTCATAGTTCTCATCAGAGACATGGCGGTGCAGAATACTGCTTTTTCATAGTTCTCATCAGAGACATGGCGGTGCAGAATACTGCTTTTTCATAGTTCTCATCAGAGACATGGCGGTGCAGAATACTGCTTTTTCATAGTTCTCATCAGAGACATGGCGGTGCAGAATACTGCTTTTTCATAGTTCTCATCAGAGGCATGGCGGTGCAGAATACTGTAATTTCATAGTTCTCATCAGAGACATGGCGGGAAAGAATACTGCTTTTTCGTAGTTCTCATCAGAGACATGGCGGTGCAGAACCCTGCTTTTTCATAGTTCTCATCAGAGACATGGCGGTGCAGAATACTGCTTTTTCATAGTTCTCATCAGAGGCATAGCGGTGCAGAATACTGTAATTTCATAGTTCTCATCAGAGGCATGGCGGGAAAGAATACTTCTTTTTCATAGTTCTCATCAGAGACATGGCGGTGCAGAACCCTGCTTTTTCATAGTTCTCATCAGAGACATGGCGGTGCAGAATACTGCTTTTTCACAGTTCTCATCAGAGACATGGCGGTGCAGAATACTGCTTTTTCATAGTTCTCATCAGAGGCATGGCGGTGCAGAATACTGTAATTTCATAGTTCTCATCAGAGACATGGCTTGAAAGAATACTGCTTTTTCGTAGTTCTCATCAGAGACATGGCGGTGCAGAACCCTGCTTTTTCATAGTTCTCATCAGAGACATGGCGGTGCAGAATACTGCTTTTTCATAGTTCTCATCAGAGGCATGGCGGTGCAGAATACTGTAATTTCATAGTTCTCATCAGAGGCATGGCGGGAAAGAATACTGCTTTTTCATAGTTCTCATCAGAGACATGGCGGTGCAGAACCCTGCTTTTTCATAGTTCTCATCAGAGACATGGCGGTGCAGAATACTGCTTTTTCATAGTTCTCATCAGAGACATGGCGGTGCAGAATACTGCTTTTTCATAGTTCTCATCAGAGGCATGGTGGTGCAGAATAGTGTAATTTCACAGTTCTCATCAGAGACATGGCGGTGCAGAATACTGCTTTTTCATAGTTCTCATCAGAGACATGGCGGTGCAGAATACTGTAATTTCATAGTTCTCATCAGAGACATGGCGGGAAAGAATACTGCTTTTTCATAGTTCTCATCAGAGACATGGCGGTGCAGAACCCTGCTTTTTCATAGTTCTCATCAGAGACATGGCGGTGCAGAATACTGCTTTTTCATAGTTCTCATCAGAGGCATGGCGGTGCAGAATACTGTAATTTCATAGTTCTCATCAGAGGCATGGCGGGAAAGAATACTGCTTTTTCATAGTTCTCATCAGAGACATGGCGGTGCAGAACCCTGCTTTTTCATAGTTCTCATCAGAGACATGGCGGTGCAGAATACTGCTTTTTCATAGTTCTCATCAGAGACATGGCGGTGCAGAATACTGCTTTTTCATAGTTCTCATCAGAGGCATGGCGGTGCAGAATACTGCTTTTTCATAGTTCTCATCAGAGGCATGGTGGTGCAGAATAGTGTAATTTCACAGTTCTCATCAGAGACATGGCGGTGCAGAACCCTGCTTTTTCATAGTTCTCATCAGAGACATGGCGGTGCAGAATACTGCTTTTTCATAGTTCTCATCAGAGACATGGCGGTGCAGAATACTGCTTTTTCATAGTTCTCATCAGAGACATGGCGGTGCAGAATACTGCTTTTTCATAGTTCTCATCAGAGACATGGCGGGAAAGAATACTGCTTTTTCATAGTTCTCATCAGAGACATGGCAGGAAAGAATGAAGGGGCAGGGTACTGTTATTTCATTGTTCTCACCGGGGGCCATGGCAGGGAAGAATGGAAAGGGGATACCTAGTCATTTGCTGAATACATTTAACCAAAATGTGTCTTCCGCATTTAACAATACCCATCTGAATTACAGAGGTGCGGGGGGGGGGGGCTGCCTTAATCGACGTCCACGTCATCGAACGGCAGCTTGTTCCACCTTGCCAGCTTGGGGATTCGAACCAGCGATCTTTCAGTTCCTGGCCCAACACTCTTAACCGCTAGGCGATCTGCTTGTGGGGTGGGGGCCAGGGTAGTGTTATTTCATTATTTCATAGTTCTCCCTGGGGCCATGGTGGGGCAGAATGAAGGGCCAGGGTAGTGTTATTTCATAGTTCTCCCTGGGGCCGTGGCAGTGTAGAATGAAGGGCCAGGGTAGTGTTATATCATAGTTCTCCCTGGGGCCGTGGCGGGGCAGAATGAAGGGCCAGGGTAGTGTTATATCATAGTTCTCACTGGGGCCATGGCGGGGCAGAATGAAGGGCCAGGGTAGTGTTATATCATAGTTCTCCCCGGGGCCGTGGCAGGGCAGAATGAAGGGCCAGGGTAGTGTTATTTCATAGTTCTCCCTGGGGCCGTGGCAGGGCAGAATGAAGGGCCAGGGTACTGTTGTAAACCTGCATGTCTTTGTTAAACCCTTCTCAGCACTCAACACCCACCCACCCCCACCCCCACCCCCACCCCCACACACACACACACACACACACACACACACACACACTTTGGTTGGTACGGGTCATCATTAATTAAAGGAAACGTCATCCTCTCAAGGCATCAATTTCACACCTCTGGGAAGCAGCAGTTTAAAGTAAAACAGTGTTTTATACTCAGCAGCAACACACAGTGTGTACAGCAGGAGGAAGGCAAGACTGGCAAAACAGATAGAGAGAGAGAGAGAGAGAGAGAGAGAGAGAGAGAGAGAGAGAGAGAAAGAGAGAGGGAGAGAGAGAGAGAGAGAGAGAGAGAGACAGACAGATACACAGAGAGAGAGAGAGAGACAGATACACAGAGAGAGAGAGAAACAGAGAGAGAGAAACAGAGAGAGAGAGAGAGAGAGAGAGAAACCTAACTCTCTAGAATGAGACTTGGCAGGAGTAGCCACAGCCCTCAACTCTCATCCCTCAGGTCTCAGCTCTCTGGTCCATTATAGAGCTCCATTATAAACCTGCTCAGCTTCCAGGTCTCAGGTTAAATGAACCAGACAATGTGGCAACAAGTGGATTCCGGGAATATCACACCTAAATCTCAGAGCGTTGGCATACGGATCACAGCTGGACCGAGCACGATCGGCAGGTCAAAAGAGGGCCTGCGATGCTTATAAGCGACGGTCTTCCCAGTTCTGTAGGGTTCGATCTTTATCTTCTTCAGTCTAGCAAAGCCTTCTCTGTTCTGCCGTGCTCACAAAGAGAACCATTTAAACTGTTTGGTCTAAAGTAGCTTAAATCAGATTTAAGTTTCACACGTTTAATTTAATGCCTGACCTCAGCCTGAACCAAGATGGTGCCCTATTTCCTTTATAGTGCACTAGTTCTGACCAGACCCCATAGGGAATAGGGTGCCATTTGATGAGACCCCATAGGGAATAGGGTGGCATTTGACCAGACCCCATAAGGAATTGGGTACCACCTCATAAAACATTTTAGAAGGGGAGGGTACTGGAGTACTGATAACAGGGGTGCCAATCATTTTGAACCGGTCTTTTTTCGATAAAAAAAAAATAATACTTAAAATATCTTTCTCTGAGCAACTGCATTAGTATAAAAAATATATAATTTCCCATTTTTTTTTGTTCATACAACATAGCTCAGTATTTGTTATTTATTTTATACAGTCATTTTTTGTTGTTGCTTATCTTTATCAAGGGTGCCAATAATTACGGACAAGACTGTTGAAACAGTCAGCTCATAACCAGTGTAGTTAAGACGATTCACTTTTCATAGCTCCATACTGAATGAATCAATAGTCAAGCAGACTGAATCATGACAAAGGCTAACCATAACATTGTTATAGGCTTACACACCAACCTACAAAATTATGATCTCAAACAATCTTGGATTCCTTTCTCCTTATCTTTGGCATCAGTGTATGATCATTAATCATCCTCCTTTTCCTACATTTTTTTTTTTACATTTTAGTCATTTAGCAGACGCTCTTATCCAGAGCGACTTACAGTAGTGAATGCATCCATTTCATTTCATGCATTTTTTTGTTTTTTGTTGTACTGGCCCCCCGTGGGAATCGAACCCAGAACCCTGGCGTTGCAAACACCATGCTCTACCAACTGAGCCGCATCATCATCATCATCATCATCATCATCATCATCATCATCACTGACCTGCTCCGAAGGCGAAGAAGAAGCTGTTGTCAGGGTGTTCCTCCATCAGAGCCTTGACCCTGTTCCCCATCCTGTCGTTCCTCTTGTAGATCAGTTCCTGTCTGAAGTAGCTGTCTATCTCCTGGGCTGTTATCTGTTCGCTGGGGCGCAGGGTCACATTGTTGAAGTTGGGGACCTGTAGGGGGGGTGATGAGCAGTGAGAGATTTTATCCATCAGGTCTGAACTAAATGGGTCAGAAATGTAAAAAGTGCCGTAAAGATAAGGTGATACCAATGGGTCTCTTCTTTGGGCTTGTAGGGTCGTTAGTGTTAGGGGTCGTTAGTGTTAGGGGTCGTTAGTGTTAGGGGTCGTTAGTGTTAAGGGTCGTTAGTGTTAGGGGTCGTTAGTGTTAGGGGTCGTTAGTGTTAGGGGTCGTTAGTGTTAGGGGTCGTTAGTGTTAGGGGTCGTTAGTGTTAAGGGTCGTTAGTGTTAGGGGTCGTTAGTGTTAGGGGTCGTTAGTGTTAGGGGTCGTTAGTGTTAGGGGTCGTTAGTGTTAGGGGTTGTAGTGTTAGGGGTTGTAGTGTTAGGGGTTGTAGTGTTAGGGGTTGTAGTGTTAGGGGTTGTTAGTGTTAGGGGTCGTTAGTGTTAGGGGTTGTTTGTGTTAGGGGTCGTTAATGTTAGGGGTTGTAGTGTTAGGGGTTGTTAGTGTTAGGGGTCGTTAGTGTTAGGGGTCGTTAGTGTTAGGGGTCGTTAGTGTTAGGGGTCGTCAGTGTTAGGGGTTGTAGTGTTAGGGGTCGTCAGTGTTAGGGGTCATTAGTGTTAGGGGTCGTTAGTGTTAGGGGTCATCAGTGTTAGGGGTTGTAGTGTTAGGGGTCGTTAGTGTTAGGGGTCGTTAGTGTTAGGGGTTGTAGTGTTAGGGGTCGTTAGTGTTAGGGGTTGTAGTGTTAGGGGTTGTTAGTGTTAGGGGTCGTTAGTGTTAGGGGTAGTCAGTGTTAGGGGTTGTAGTGTTAGGGGTCGTCAGTGTTAGGGGTCATTAGTGTTAGGGGTCGTTAGTGTTAGGGGTCGTCAGTGTTAGGGGTTGTAGTGTTAGGGGTCGTTAGTGTTAGGGGTCGTTAGTGTTAGGGGTTGTAGTGTTAGGGGTCGTTAGTGTTAGGGGTTGTAGTGTTAGGGGTCGTTAGTGTTAGGGGTCATTAGTGTTAGGGGTTGTTAGTGTTAGGGGTTGTAGTGTTAGGGGTCGTCAGTGTTAGGGGTCATTAGTGTTAGGGGTCGATAGTGTTAGGGGTTGTTAGTGTTAGGGGTCGTTAGTATTAGGGGTTGTAGTGTTAGGGGTCGTCAGTGTTAGGGGTCATTAGTGTTAGGGGTCGTTAGTGTTAGGGGTCGTCAGTGTTAGGGGTCGTTAGTGTCAGGGGTCGTTAGTGTTAGGGGTCGTTAGTGTTAGGGGTTGTAGTGTTAGGGGTCGTCAGTGTTAGGGGTCATTAGTGTTAGGGGTCGTCAGTGTTAGGGGTCGTCAGTGTTAGGGGTCGTTAGTGTTAGGGGTCGTTAGTGTTAGGGGTCGTCAGTGTTAGGGGTCGTTAGTGTCAGGGGTTAGGAGTAACAGGGTGTGGTGGTTGTTAGTGTTAGGGGTCGTTAGTGTTAGGGGTTGTAGTGTTAGGGGTCGTCGGTGTTAGGGGTCATTAGTGTTAGGGGTCGTCAGTGTTAGGGGTCGTCAGTGTTAGGGGTCGTTAGTGTTAGGGGTCGTTCGTGTTAGGGGTCGTTAGTGTTAGGGGTCGTTAGTATTAGGGGTCGTTAGTAATAGGGGTTGTTAGTGTTAGGGGTCGTTAGTGTTAGGGGTCGTTAGTGTTCGGGGTCGTTAGTGTTAGGGGTTAGGAGTAACAGGTGTGGTGGTTGTAACTGACCTGAGAGGTGTCATGGTTGAAGATGATGGAGTTGAGGTCTCCACAGTTGTAGTGCTTGATGAGGTCCTCAGTGGTGTAGGAGCCCTGCAGACTGCCTGCTCTCACACTCTCCTGCTGTACGAGGGTCTGGTTCAGGGCAAAGATCACCTGTAGATGGGGAAATATCCACTTTTACTACACGATCAATACCTGGATATCCACTTTCTATATGACCAGAGAGGGAACAGAAGACAAGAATATTTACTAAATACATAATAAATAGGAGGTAAGGAATAATTTTGTATTTAACAATATATCCTTACTGTATTTAGTAATACCACTCTACCTATCCTTATTGTATTTAGTAATACCAATCTACCTATCCTTACTGTATTTAGTAATACCACCCAACCTATCCTTACTGTATTTAGTAATACCAATCTACCTATCCTTACTGTATTTAGTAATACCACTCTACCTATCCTTACTGTATTTAGTAATACCAATCTACCTATCCTTACTGTATTTAGTAATACCAATCTACCTATCCTTACTGTATTTAGTAATACCACTCTACCTATCCTTACTGTATTTAGTAATACCAATCTACCTATCCTTACTGTATTTAGTAATACCACTCTACCTATCCTTACTGTATTTAGTAATACCACTCTACCTATCCTTACTGTATTTAGTAATACCACCCTACCTATCATTATGTATATTAAAAATCCCAAAACACGTTTTAAGTGAAACTAGGCATGGTTCTGAAGCCGAAAAATTCACATGAGAACCACAATGCCTTCTCCACCCATGCTCTACCAAGGTTTTACAGCACCACAATGCCTACTCCACCCATGCTCTACCAAGGTTTTACAGCACCACAATGCCTACTCCACCCATGCTCTACCAAGGTTTTACAGCACCACAATGCCTACTCCACCCATGCTCTACCAAGGTATTACAGCACCACAATGCCTACTCCACCCATGCTCTACCAAGGTTTTACAGCACCACAATGCCTACTCCACCCATGCTCTACCAAGGTTTTACAGCACCACAATGCCTACTCCACCCATGCTCTACCAAGGTTTTACAGCACCACAATGCCTACTCCACCCATGCTCTACCAAGGTTTGACAGCACCACAATGCCTACTCCACCCATGCTCTACCAAGGTATTACAGCACCACAATGCCTACCGCACCCATGCTCTACCAAGGTTTTACAGCACCACAATGCCTACTCCACCCATGCTCTACCAAGGTTTTACAGCACCACAATGCCTACTCCACCCATGCTCTACCAAGGTTTTACAGCACCACAATGCCTACTCCACCCATGCTCTACCAAGGTTTTCCATCCCACAGCTTTGACCTACTACAGTAGTTATGTTGGAATTGTACTTCAGACTATGTGTATGCAGGTTGCTAAGGATTCAAACCTTCTCAAACAGCCTTTATTTTTAGCAAACTGATCTCGCGTAAGACAATCGAGCAAGCTCCTGGAAAATATTGAAATAATCAACATGAAAATGAACATTATAGTTTACTGTAGAAAGATCTAGTACTATATTACTTGTAAACAAAAGGTGAGTTTTGATTAAATATAACATTTACAAGCAAATGTACATTCATCAGGTATAGTCAACTTTGTAAATACAACTCAGGGATGGCCACAATTGCTCTTGACAAGCTATCGGTTTATGCCTCATTTTTTGTTCAAGTCCAGTTCTGCTACACCATTCAGGTCTTGATGAACAGCTGTAGAAAGATTGATGAACAGCCGAGGTATTGATGAACAGCTGAGGTCTTGATAAACAGCTAAGGCCTTGATGAACAAAACTCTTAATAACAGAAATTATAAACTTCAGCTACAAATAAGTAATGCTGTACACAGCTTGCCAACTCCAGTAAAAAGCAGCCATCTTCATTTATAAATGGCAGCATAAATATGAAAAGAGATTTGGAACCAAACATACGTTTTAAGTATTGATAGTGTGTTTAAGTACCATGTTAACCGCATGCCTATGAATTGGCATAACGCCTCAGTGTGATCGACGGCGTCGTTGCGTTTTGACACACCAGAATTACATTCATTTTCCAAACCCAGCCAACTAGTAACACTGTAGAAACTAAATACATTACAAAGGAACGTCTTGATTAGTGTTATGTTAGCTAGCTACAAAGTTGCTTTTGTATCATGACAAGGTGTAGTACTGAAACTATCGAGGTCACCTAGCCAGCTACACCTAGCCAGCTACACGGTCAAACAAAGTCAACAACGCAGCCACTGCTAGCTAGCCTACTCCACCAGCCAGCAGTACTGTATCATTTTCGTCATTTTAGTCAATAAGATTTTTTGCAACGTAAGCTTAACTTTCTGAACATTCGAGACGTGTAGTCCACTTGTCATTCCAATCTCCTTTGCATTAGCGTAGCCTCTTCTGTAGCTTGTCAACTATGTGTCTGTCTATACCTGTTCTCTCCCCTCTGCACAGGCCATACAAACGCTTCACACCGCGTGGCCGCTGCCACTCTAACCTGGTGGTCCCAGCGCGCACGACCCACGTGGAGTTCCAGGTCTCCGGCAGCCTCTGGAACTGCCGGTCTGCGGCCAACAAGGCTGAGTTCATCTCAGCCTATGCTACCCTCCAGTCCCTAGACTTCCTGGCGCTGACGGAAACATGGATCACCACAGATAACACTGCTACTCCTACTGCTCTCTCCTCGTCTGCCCACGTGTTCTCGCATACCCCTAGAGCATCGAGCCAGCGGGGTGGTGGCACTGGAATCCTCATCTCTCCCAAGTGGACATTCTCTCTTTCTCCCCTGACCCATCTGTCTATCTCCTCATTTGAATTCCATGCTGTCACAGTTACCAGCCCTTTCAAGCTTAACATCCTCATCATTTATCGCCCTCCAGGTTCCCTTGGAGAGTTCATCAATGAGCTTGACGCCTTGATAAGTTCCTTCCCTGAGGATGGCTCACCTCTCACAGTTCTGGGTGACTTTAACCTCCTCACGTCTACCTTCGACTCATTCCTCTCTGCCTCCTTCTTTCCACTCCTCTCCTCCTTTGACCTCACCCTCTCACCTTCTCCCCCTACTCACAAGGCAGGCAATACGCTTGACCTCATCTTTACTAGATGCTGTTCTTCCACTAATCTCATTGCAACTCCTCTCCAAGTCTCCGACCACTACCTTGTATCCTTTTCCCTCTCGCTCTCATCAAAAACTTCTCACTCTGCCCCTACTCGGATGGTATTGCGCCGTCCCAACCTTCGCTCTCTCTCTCCTGCTACTCTCTCCTCTTCCATCCTATCATCTCTTCCCTCTGCTCAAACCTTCTCCAACCTATCTCCTGATTTTGCCTCCTCAACACTCCTCTCCTCCCTCTCTGCATCCTTTGATTTTCTCTGTCCCCTATCCTCCAGGCCGGCTCGGTCCTCCCCTCCTGCTCCGTGGCTCGACGACTCACTGCGAGCTCACAGAACAGGGCTCCGGGCAGCCGAGCGGAAATGGAGGAAAACTCGCCTCCCTGCGGACCTCGCATCCTTTCACTCCCTCCTCTCTACATTTTCCTCTTCTGTATCTGCTGCTAAAGCCACTTTCTACCACTCTAAATTCCAAGCATCTGCCTCTAACCCTAGGAAGCTTTTTGCTACCTTCTCCTCCCTCCTGAATCCTCCTCCCCCTCCCCCCTCCTCCCTCACTGCGGATGACTTCGTCAACCATTTTGAAAAGAAGGTTGACGACATCCGATCCTCGTTTGCTAAGTCAAGCGACACCGCTGGTCCTGCTCACACTGCCCTACCCTGTGCTTTGACCTCTTTCTCCCCTCTCTCTCCAGATGAAATCTCGCGTCTTGTGACGGCCGGCCGCCCAACAACCTGCCCACTTGACCCTATCCCCTCCTCTCTTCTCCAGACCATTTCCGGAGACCTTCTCCCCTACCTCACCTCGCTCATCAACTCATCCTTGACCGCTGGCTACGTCCCTTCCGTCTTCAAGAGAGCGAGAGTTGCACCCCTTCTGAAAAAACCTACACTCGATCCCTCCGATGTCAACAACTACAGACCAGTATCCCTTCTTTCTTTTCTCTCCAAAACTCTTGAACGTGCCGTCCTTGGCCAGCTCTCCTGCTATCTCTCTCAGAACGACCTTCTTGATCCTAATCAGTCAGGTTTCAAGACTGGGCATTCAACTGAGACTGCTCTTCTCTGTGTCACGGAGGCTCTCCGCACTGCTAAAGCTAACTCTCTCTCCTCTGCTCTCATCCTTCTAGACCTATCTGCTGCCTTTGATACTGTGAACCATCAGATCCTCCTCTCCACCCTCTCCGAGCTGGGCATCTCCGGCGCGGCCCACGCTTGGATTGCGTCCTACCTGACAGGTCGCTCCTACCAGGTGGCGTGGCGAGAATCTGTCTCCGCACCACGTGCTCTCACCACTGGTGTCCCCCAGGGCTCTGTTCTAGGCCCTCTCCTATTCTCGCTATACACCAAGTCACTTGGCTCTGTCATATCCTCACACGGTCTCTCCTATCATTGCTATGCAGACAACACACAATTAATCTTCTCCTTTCCCCCTTCTGACAACCAGGTGGCGAATCGCATCTCTGCATGTCTGGCAGACATATCAGTGTGGATGACGGATCACCACCTCAAGCTGAACCTCGGCAAGACGGAGCTGCTCTTCCTCCCGGGGAAGGACTGCCCGTTCCATGATCTCGCCATCACGGTTGACAACTCCCTTGTGTCCTCCTCCCAGAGTGCTAAGAACCTTGGCGTGATCCTGGACAACACCCTGTCGTTCTCCACTAACATCAAGGCGGTGACCCGATCCTGTAGGTTCATGCTCTACAACATTCGCAGAGTACGACCCTGCCTCACACAGGAAGCGGCGCAGGTCCTAATCCAGGCACTTGTCATCTCCCGTCTGGATTACTGCAACTCGCTGTTGGCTGGGCTCCCTGCCTGTGCCATCAAACCCCTACAACTCATCCAGAACGCCGCAGCCCGTCTGGTGTTCAACCTTCCCAAGTTCTCTCACGTCACCCCGCTCCTCCGCTCTCTCCACTGGCTTCCAGTTGAAGCTCGCATCCGCTACAAGACCATGGTGCTTGCCTACGGAGCTGTGAGGGGAACGGCACCTCCGTACCTTCAGGCTCTGATCAGGCCCTACACCCAAACAAGGGCACTGCGTTCATCCACCTCTGGCCTGCTCGCCTCCCTACCTCTGAGGAAGCACAGTTCCCGCTCAGCCCAGTCAAAACTGTTCGCCGCTCTGGCACCCCAATGGTGGAACAAGCTCCCTCACGATGTCAGGACAGCGGAGTCAATCACCACCTTCCGGAGACACCTGAAACCCCACCTCTTTAAGGAATACCTGGGATAGGATAAAGTAATCCTTCTAACCCCCCCCCCCTTTAAAAGATTTAGACGCACTATTGTAAAGTGGTTGTTCTACTGGATATTATAGGTGAATGCACCAATTTGTAAGTCGCTCTGGATAAGAGCGTCTGCTAAATGACTTAAATGTAAAATGTAAATGTAAATGAACGCTGCGTTTGCCTTGAGGTAGTTGCAGTCCGTTCTGTGCCGTACCTTACGTTAGATTTATCAAAACGTATTGGTCAAACTGTATGCTGTAGACGGCTTGACAGAAATGATAGCAGGAGGTGAATGTTGAACTGTTGTTTCACACATATCCAGATGATGCTGTCGGTGTGATCGAAGCGTTTGTCGTTTGTTTGTCAGTTCCACATGGGACAGCTTGTATTTCTCTGTGACAGGCGCATTCCCACAATCCACCACTCTGCCATAAAGCACTGTGTCCCTAGGCAGTACCATAGGGATGGTTAGGGATCTCATGGATGAGGGCAATGAGTTCTGTATGTAAAGTGTTGGTCGCATGTTTCATGAGCTGTAATAGAAGATCCCAGAAATGTTCCAAATGCACAAAAAGCGTATTTCTCTCAAATTTTGTGCAGAAATTTGTTCACATCCCTGTCAGTGAGCGTTTCTTCTTTTGCCAAGATAATTCATCCACCTGACAGGTTTTTAGGGAGCGTGCAATTTGCAATGCTGACTTCAGGAATGTCAACCAGAGCTGTTGCCAGAGAATTGAATGTTAACTTCTCTACCATAAGCCGCCTCCGACGTCATCTTAGAGAATTTGGCAGTACGTCCAACCGGCCTCACAACCTCAGACCACGTGTATGGTGTTGTGTAGGCGAGTGGTTTGCTGATGTCAACGAGGTGAACAGAGTGCCCCATGGTGTCTGTGGGGTTATGGTATTGGCAGGCATAAACTACGGACAACAAATCCTTTATGGACTCTGTAATCTCATTCTTATTCGTCGCCTAGATATTGAGCGAGTTCTGGGCAAAACAATTGTCTGACGACCCTAATGCTAATGACCCTGTTAAATATAATATGTGGTTCTCGGTAACAGCTAGACGGCTCATGACGAGAGGAGGGGAGGGTGTTGTGTACCTCCAAGTCGATTTTGCGAACTTTCATCGATATTGGTGTCATATTGGCTTAGATGATGACGTTAGAGAGATTTGAATTGAACACTGAGCTTCAACCAATACCTAGAGGTCATTATCATGTTTTGTTCTCTGATAATATCATCCCAGATAAACATCACAACATTGATCAGTAGCAACTATCACACTAGACTCACAGCATTAGAAGTCTACCGCAGCCAGATGTGCTCATACAAATGGCTCTGTCTACTGGTTCAATAGTTGATATACAAAATAGATTGGAGGAGAATAAACCAGGGAGAATAAACCAGGGAGAATAAACCGGGGAGAATAAACCGGGGAGAATAAACCGGGGAGAATAAACCGGGGAGTATAAACCGGGGAGAATAAACCGGGGAGTATAAACCGGGGAGTATAAACCGGGGAGTATAAACCGGGGAGTATAAACCGGGGGGAATAAACCGGGGAGAATAAACCGGGGAGAATAAACCGGGGAGAATAAACCGGGGAGAATAAACCGGGGAGTATAAACCGGGGAGAATAAACCGAGGAGAATAAACCTGGGAGTATAAACCGGGGAGAATAAACCGGGGAGTATAAACCGGGGAGTATAAACCGAGGAGAATAAACCGGGGAGAATAAACCGGGGAGTATAAACCGAGGAGAATAAACCGGGGAGAATAAACCGAGGAGAATAAACCGGGGAGAATAAACCGGGGAGAATAAACCGGGGAGAATAAACCGGGGAGAATAAACCGAGGAGAATAACCTGGGACTATAAACCTGGGAGTATAAACCGGGGAGTATTTAGTCTTGTAAGCCTTGAGGTCACAGGTCTGGCCTGCGTTTGCTCTGAAGCACAAATTACTTAGTGGAAAACATTATTTACAGAGATGAACGTCTCTCCCCCCATTCATTGGACTGGGTCTAGTAACTGGTACAGAGACTGAGTGGGTCTATAATAACAGGAGGATGCATCAGTGTCTATATTAGACTGTACTGTATTTTTATTTTTTTATTTTTTATTTCACCTTTATTTAACCAGGTAGGCAAGTTGAGAACAAGTTCTCATTTACAATTGCAACCTGGCCAAGATAAAGCAAAGCAGTTCGACAACATACAAAAGAGTTACACATGGAATAAAACAAACATACAGTCAATAATACAGTAGAAAAATAAGTCTATATACAATGTGAGCAAATGAGGTGAGATAAGGGAGGTAAAGGCAAAAAGGCCATGGTGGCAAAGTAAATACAATATAGCAAGTAAAACACTGGAATGGTAGATTTGTAGTAGAAGAAAGTGCAAAGTAGAAATAGAAATAATGGGGTGCAAAGGAGCAAAATAAATAAATAAATAAATACAGTAGGGGAAGAGGTAGTTGTTTGGGCTAAATTATAGATGGGCTATGTGCAGGTGCAGTGATCTGTGAGCTGCTCTGACAGCTGGTGCTTAAAGTAAGGGAGATAAGTGTTTCCAGTTTCAGAGATTTTTTACCAGGCATGTCAGTTAAGAACAAATTCTTATTTACAATGACGGCCTACCCCAGCTAAACCAAAACCCGGACGTCGCTGGGACAATTGTGCCCCGCCCTATGGGACTCCCAATCACGGCCGGATGTGATACTTTATTAGTTGAGTGACAACCTATGTAATTTGCTAGGTTATTGTAATCTACGCGCTGTTGAAAATTGTGTTTTACTGGAATTAAAAGTGAGATACTAGAGATAGCTCTCACATCGGGCTATAGGCTACCAGCTAAACGGGTTTTACAATATTTTGATTGTTCAGGTTCACCATCAGCAATAGTTTTGGTAGTTTTGCTTTAAACAATCAGTGTATGTGGTCATTTTTAGATATACATGGTAAAGATGATCATTTATAAAGAGGACAGCAGTCACTGCATTGCCGACGACACAGGAGAAGAGAATATCACTCCGTAAAAACTTCCAAATGGTCCAAAACCACTCGATTTTGAGATGGGGGGGTGAAATCCCAAATGGTGCTATATATTCACTGGCTGTAAACAATAAACATGTATACATTACTAGTTCAAAATCTTAATCTGCAAAAAGAACAAGTTAATTAGAAGGTTTTGATGATTTCAGAACCAAAGGGGACAAAAAACACAGGCTACCACCCCACCACCCCACCTCACTACCACTATCAGATTAGAGCCATAATGGAGACTAGACATCTACCACTATCAGATTAGAGCCATAATGGAGACTAGACATCTACCACCCCACTACCACTATCAGATTAGAGCCATAATGGAGACATCTACCACCCCACTACCACTATCAGATTAGAGCCATAATGGAGACTAGACATCTACCACTATCAGATTAGAGCCATAATGGAGACATCTACCACCCCACTACCACTATCAGATTAGAGCCATAAAGGAGACTAGACATCTACCACCCACTACCAGATTAGAGCCATAATGGAGACATCTACCACCCCACTACCACTATCAGATTAGAGCCATAATGGAGACATCTACCACCCCACTACCACTATCAGATTAGAGCCATAATGGAGACTAGACATCTACCACTATCAGATTAGAGCCATAATGGAGACTAGACATCTACCACCCCACTACCACTATCAGATTAGAGCCATAATGGAGACTAGACATCTACCACCCCACTACCACTATCAGATTAGACCCATAATGGAGACTAAACATCTACCACTATCAGATTAGAGCCATAATGGAGACTAAACATCTACCACTATCAGATTAGAGCCATAATGGAGACTAGACATCTACCACTATCAGATTAGAGCCATAATGGAGACATCTACCACCCCACTACCACTATCAGATTAGAGCCATAATGGAGACTAGACATCTACCACTATCAGATTAGAGCCATAATGGAGACTAGACATCTACCACTATCAGATTAGAGCCATAATGGAGACTAGACATCTACCACACCACTACCACTATCAGATTAGAGCCATAATGGAGACTAGACATCTACCATCCCACTACCACTATCAGATTAGAGCCATAATGGAGACATCTACCACCCCACTACCACTATCAGATTAGAGCCATAATGGAGACTAGACATCTACCACTATTAGGGGGGGGGGCCTTCCCACAATCTGATAGTGGTAGTGGGGTGGTAGATGTCTAGTCTCCATTATGGCTCTAATCTGATAGTGGTAGTGGGGTGGTAGATGTCTAGTCTCCATTATGGCTCTAATCTGATAGTGGTAGTGGGGTGGTAGATGTCTCCATTATGGCTCTAATCTGGCAGTGGGTGGTAGATGTCTAGTCTCCATTATGGCTCTAATCTGATAGTGGTAGTGGGGTGGTAGATGTCTAGTCTCCATTATGGCTCTAATCTGATAGTGGTAGTGGGGTGGTAGATGTCTCCATTATGGCTCTAATCTGGTAGTGGGGTGGTAGATGTCTAGTCTCCATTATGGCTCTAATCTGATAGTGGTAGTGGGGTGGTAGATGTCTAGTCTCCATTATGGCTCTAATCTGATAGTGGTAGTGGGGTGGTAGATGTCTAGTCTCCATTATGGCTCTAATCTGATAGTGGTAGTGGGGTGGTAGATGTCTCCCTTATGGCTCTAATCTGATAGTGGTAGATGTCTAGTCTCCATTATGGCTCTAATCTGATAGTGGTAGTGGGGTGGTAGATGTCTAGTCTCCATTATGGCACTAATCTGATAGTGGTAGATGTCTAGTCTCCATTATGGCTCTAATCTGATAGTGGTAGTGGGGTGGTAGATGTCTCCATTATGGCTCTAATCTGATAGTGGTAGTGGGGTGGTAGATGTCTAGTCTCCATTATGGCTCTAATCTGATAGTGGTAGTGGGGTGGTAGATGTCTCCATTATGGCTCTAATCTGATAGTGGTAGATGTCTAGTCTCCATTATGGCTCTAATCTGATAGTGGTAGTGGGGTGGTAGATGTCTCCATTATGGCTCTAATCTGATAGTGGTAGATGTCTCCATTATGGCACTAATCTGATAGTGGTAGTGGGGTGGTAGATGTCTAGTCTCCATTATGGCTCTAATCTCATAGTGGTAGATGTCTAGTCTCCATTATGGCTCTAATCTGATAGTGGTAGTGGGGTGGTAGATGTCTCCATTATGGCTCTAATCTGATAGTGGTAGATGTCTCCATTATGGCTCTAATCTGATAGTGGTAGATGTCTAGTCTCCATTATGGCTCTAATCTGATAGTGGTAGTGGGGTGGTAGATGTCTAGTCTCCATTATGGCTCTAATCTGATAGTGGTAGATGTCTAGTCTCCATTATGGCTCTAATCTGATAGTGGTAGTGGGGTGGTAGATGTCTCCATTATGGCTCTAATCTGATAGTGAGGTGGTAGATACCTAGTCTCCATTATGGCTCAGATCAGGTACATACACCGTAGCCATACATGATTAACACACACGCGCGTGTCCACATAGAAGTCAGCACAGACAGATCCAGCTTGTTTCAAACTAATAGGTATGGTTCCTGTATCGTATCGGTGTCCATGTATCTAGATACAAAGATGCATATCCCTACTAACCATCGATGTCAATAACTATCCAGTGAAAGTAAAGTGAAAGCCATTTAATCATAGACATATTGGGATGTCTGGGAATGAAACCTACAAGACCTGGATGTTTGGGAATCCAAAATATAATCAAAGAATGGATTGTTTCTTCCTACAAAATTCTACTTGTTTTTCTGCGAGTTCTGTTGGAACAGCTTCCTCTACTATTGGTGTCACCATGGAATCTTCCTGTGTCACCATGGAATCTTCCTGTGTCACCATGGAATCTTCCTGTGTCACCATGGAATCTTCCTGTGTCACCAGGGAATCTTCCTGTGTCACCATGGAATCTTCCTGTGTCACCAGGGAATCTTCCTGTGTCACCAGGGAATCTTCCTGTGTCACCACGGAATCTTCCTGTGTCACCATGGAATCTTCCTGTGTCACCAGGGAATCTTCCTGTGTCACCAGGGAATCTTCCTGTGTCACCATAGAATCTTCTTGTGTTTCCCTGATGGTCCTATATATGGGTATGTGTTTGGTTAAGTGTTTGTGGGAGATTGTTTCTTGTTTTGCCTGTGTGAGCATGACAAGAGTGTTTTGTTGTTCGTGTGGGTTTTTTCGTTTTGTTATTTTGGTGTTCTATTTATTTAAAAATAAATAACAAGATGAGCATCCACATTCCTGCTGCGTTTTGGTCCTCTATTCCCGACGACAACCGTTACAATGGCCCTGTGTTTCCCTGCTGGCCCTGTGTTTCCCTGCTGGCCCTGTGTTTCCCTGATGGCCCTGTGTTTCCCTGCTGGCCCTGTGTTTCCCTGCTGGCCCTGTGTTTCCCTGATGGCCCTGTGTTTCCCTGATGGCCCTGTGTTTCCCTGCTGGCCCTGTGTTTCCCTGCTGGCCCTGTGTTTCCCTGCTGGCCCTGTGTTTCCCTGATGGCCCTGTGTTTCCCTGCTGGCCCTGTGTTTCCCTGATGGCCCTGTATTTCCCTGCTGGCCCTGTGTTTCCCTGCTGGCCCTGTGTTTCCCTGATGGCCCTGTGTTTCCCTGCTGGCCCTGTGTTTCCCTGATGGCCCTGTGTTTCCCTGATGGCCCTGTATTTCCCTGCTGGCCCTGTGTTTCCCTGCTGGCCCTGTGTTTCCCTGATGGCCCTGTGTTTCCCTGCTGGCCCTGTGTTTCCCTGCTGGCCCTGTGTTTCCCTGATGGTCCTGTATTTCCCTGCTGGCCCTGTGTTTCCCTGATGGCCCTGTGTTTCCCTGCTGGCCCTGTGTTTCCCTGCTGGCCCTGTGTTTCCCTGATGGCCCTGTGTTTCCTTGCTGGCCCTGTGTTTCCCTGCTGGCCCTGTGTTTCCCTGATGGTCCTGTATTTCCCTGCTGGCCCTGTGTTTCCCTGATGGCCCTGTGTTTCCCTGCTGGCCCTGTGTTTCCCTGCTGGCCCTGTGTTTCCCTGCAGGCCCTGTGTTTCCCTGCTGGCCCTGTGTTTCCCTGCTGGCCCTGTGTTTCCCTGCTGGCCCTGTGTTTCCTTGATGGCCCTGTGTTTCCCTGATGGCCCTGTGTTTCCTTGATGGCCCTGTGTTTCCCTGATGGCCCTGTGTTTCCCTGCTGGCCCTGTGTTTCCCTGATGGCCCTGTGTTTCCTTGCTGGCCCTATGTTTCCCTGCTGGCCCTGTGTTTCCCTGCTGGCCCTGTGTTTCCCTGATGGCCCTGTGTTTCACTGATGGCCCTGTGTTTCCCTGATGGCCCTGTGTTTCCCTGATGGCCCTGTGTTTCCCTGCTGGCCCTGTGTTTCCCTGCTGGCCCTGTATTTCTCTGATGGCCCTGTATTTCCCTGCTGGCCCTGTATTTCCCTGCTGGCCCTGTGTTTCCCTGATGGCCCTGTGTTTCCCTGCTGGCCCTGTGTTTCCCTGATGGCCCTGTGTTTCCCTGATGGCCCTGTATTTCCCTGCTGGCCCTGTGTTTCCCTGATGGCCCTGTGTTTCCCTGATGGCCCTGTGTTTCCCTGATGGCCCTGTCCAGGCCTCTTAAACATCCTGTTCACCACGACACACTGCGACTTGAAACCCCAGAGCTCTTCATCAACCCACCATTGATCCCTCACAATGGCTCTCCCCTCACAAAAAAAAAAAAAATCCCCAAAAAATAACACGTCTATTTGTTTCTCAACAGCGAAAGTAAATCAAGCAGCCAGGCGTAGCGTGCGAGTCCGCAGCCACAGCTATGTGATGTGTGCAGGGATATGCATGGATAAGGGGGGGGGCGCATGAATATATATTTATATGCACACCCCTACACCGGGACCTTTTTCATGTGTTGTTTTCGACAGTGTTCAGATGACACTTTTCTTCCTCCGGCGTTCATTGTAGTCGGGGGATGGTGTAGGAGAAGAGGGCAGAGTTCAGCAGATGCCTTCTTGTCTGCTACAAAGGGCCCCCCCCTCCCCCCCTCCCGTCAACCTCTCCACTCCCCGTACTTTCATCAGCTCTTGATCAAAGCTGCACTCTGCATATGAAAAGGGTCCCGGCTTTATGCTGCTCAAATTAGCCTATCGCCACCCCGCAAGCCTCCCAACTCCTCAACAAAACCCTTCACATCTGTTCTGTCCAGACTTCATCTTTCAGGGACTTTTCTCAGCCCTCGCCTCACAGCCCTTTTTAGCCCATTACATTATGGTTGCGGAGGGAGGAGTGCAGATCACTCATACAGAAAAAAGAGGAGAAAAGAGGGGAGGGAAGAAGAGAGAGAGAGCGAGAGAGAGGGAGAGGGAGAGAGAGTGAGGGAGGGAGAGGGAGAGGGAGAGGGAGGGAGAGGGAGAGGGAGAGGGAGAGGGAGAGGGAGAGGGAGAGGGAGAGGGAGAGAGAGAGAGAGAGAGACAGAGAGAGAGAGAGAGAGAGTGAGGGAGGGAGAGAGGGAGAGAGAGAGGGAGGGAGGGAGAGGGAGAGAGAGAGAGAAGAAGGAGAGCTGAATTAATGACATTTATTCCTGTGATCTCTCCTCTGTTGTGGTTATGCCGTGGATTAGTTGGGTGCATTTTCCCACTCACTCGCTCCACTTCTCTTTCCATTTACTCTCTCTTTCTTTACTTCTTTCGTTCTCTCTTTCTCACTCTCACTCCTCTTCTCTCTCCATTCAGAGTGTTTCTGCTATAAGAGCTGTGATGGTGTGTGTGCTCACTACACCTCAGATACTAGTGGGCTCTAATCAAGGCACAGTAGCCAATGAAAGTCAACAATTCTCCCTTTTATCGTGGAAATGTTACTTGTTGGAGTAGAATGGAATATGTCCAAGCAAATCATATGTTTTGTTGTTGTTGTTGTAGTACTTTTCCTACAGATTGTTTTGTTCTTCTTCTGAATAGTAAACCATCCTCCTCTCATTCAATTTACAACAAGTAAAACATTTACTGAGGAAGTTGGTTAAATCAACATGAAAAAGCCTGTTGATGACGAGGACAAAGCTAGCCAGATGTGCTATATAAGGAACATGTACACCTGCCCATCACATCCTTATTTGATGACTGTTGACTACTCAATTAATAAACATTAAATCAATTAGCCAATACTCTTGTCTCTTGCCTGTAGCTCTGTGGCTGGAGTCCAGCAATCCAGTGTTTTGGGGAAGTTTTCATGTCCGACAAGCATCCTCACAATAGGTACGTCCCAAAATGGCACTCTATACCCTACAGAGTGCACTACTTTTGACCAGAGCCTTAGGGGCCCTTGTTCAAGGGTAGTACTGTATGTCGGGAATAGGGTGTCATTTTGGGACGTACTCGATGATCCCAGCAGCCAACCAGCCAGCTGAATGGTCTCTTGGCCTCGGGAACACAAGAACAAATGAAGACTTCCAGCTGTTTCTTCTCTGTCCACCATGTTGGACTTCCAGCTGTTTCTTCTCTGTCCACCATGTTAGACTTCCAGCTGTTTCTTCTCTGTCCACCATGTTAGACGTCCAGCTGTTTCTTCTCTGTCCACCATGTTAGACTTCCAGCTGTTTCTTCTCTGTCCACCATGTTGGACTTCCAGCTGTTTCTTCTCTGTCCACCATGTTAGAATTCCAGCTGTTTCTTCTCTGTCCACCATGTTAGACGTCCAGCTGTTTCTTCTCTGTCCACCATGTTAGAATTCCAGCTGTTTCTTCTCTGTCCACCATGTTAGACTTCCAGCTGTTTCTTCTCTGTCCACCATGTTAGACGTCCAGCTGTTTCTTCTCTGTCCACCATGTTAGACTTCCAGCTGTTTCTTCTCTGTCCACCATGTTAGGCATGAAAGATGCTATCAAAGAAACCCTCAACTTTATGGCAAAAAGCTTCACAGGCTGTACACATGATCTGTCAAATGCTTTCTTCTGTTTTTCTATTAAACTCACAGAGGCTCTACAGAGAAATGCAGACTGAAATCGCTTGACAAAACAAAATAAAAAATGGCGCGGACAGAAGAAATGTCTCGGGGGGAAAAAAATACATTCTGGCGTAGACCTATTCAATGACAGTTTACAGTTTACAGTGGTAAACGGAGTTCTTTAAGGAAGTTAAGATGTTAAGAGAGGAAACCTGAGAATAAGAGCAGACTAATTCAAAACAGACTACCAGTTAGGTGAATAAAACACTATAACTACGTCCCAAATAGCGCCCTATTCCCTATGTAGTGCACTGCCGCTCCGGTCAAAAGTAGTGCACTATATAGGGTATAGTGTTTCATTTGGGATGCGTGAAGTGACAGGATTAGAGGAGAGTGGTAGAGAGGTTCATACATGTTGGTTTAAATCCAGTCAGTCGTTCAAAAAAAGTATTGTGTGCTACTAAACTGGAATTTTGGACATACCACAACTGAACCTTTCCTACGCTCGGGAAGAAAGAGACACATTATGTAGTGGTAACGGCAGCAGCTCCTCGCTGGAGGGCTTGGACAGGGAAGGAAGTAACTGGTTGGTCTTGGGGAGATTTGAAGGACACAGCCTGTAGTTTAGCCTGGCATCAGCCATGTCCTGTAGTTTAGCCTGGCATCAGCCATGTCCTGTAGTTTAGCCTGGCATCAGCCATGTCCTGTAGTTTAGCCTGGCATCAGCCATGTCCTGTAGTTTAGCCTGGCATCAGCCATGTCCTGTAGTTTAGCCTGGCATCAGCCATGTCCTGTAGTTTAGCCTGGCATCAGCCATGTCCTGTTTGACCTGTGGTTGAGGACAGACTGTAGTTCAGCCTGGCATCAGCCATGTCCTGTAGTTTAGCCTGGCATCAGCCATGTCCTGTAGTTTAGCCTGGCATCAGCCATGTCCTGTAGTTTAGCCTGGCATCAGCCATGTCCTGTAGTTTAGCCTGGCATCAGCCATGTCCTGTAGTTTAGCCTGGCATCAGCCATGTCCTGTTTGACCTGTGGTTGAGGACAGACTGTAGTTCAGCCTGGCATCAGCCATGTCCTGTAGTTCAGCCTGGCATCAGCCATGTCCTGTAGTTTAGCCTGGCATCAGCCATGTCCTGTAGTTTAGCCTGGCATCAGCCATGTCCTGTAGTTTAGCCTGGCATCAGTCATGTCCTGTTGTTTAGCCTGGCATCAGCCATGTCCTGTTTGACCTGTGGTTGAGGACAGAATCTCTTATGCATGTAAACTCATTTAGGGCGAGGTAGAGGAGTTTGACCAGACTGTAGTGGTCAGGGCGAGTTAGAGGAGTTTGACCAGACTGTAGTGGTCAGGGCGAGGTACAGGAGTTTGACCAGACTGTAGCGGTCAGGGCGAGGTAGAGGAGTTTGACCAGACTGTAGTGGTCAGGGCGAGGTAGAGGAGTTTGACCAGACTGTAGTGGTCAGGGCGAGGTAGAGGAGTTTGACCAGACTGTATGTCACAGTATCTAATGAAGGTGGCGCCCCTCCTCGGTCGGGCGGCGCTCGCCGGTCGTCGTCGCCGGCCTATTAGCTGCCACCGATCATTGTTTCTGTGTCTGTTGGTTTTGTCTGTTGATCCCGCACCTGTTTTGTGTTTTTCATTAGTGGGGGGTTATTTAATGTGTATTTTCAGTTGGGGTTCTCGTGCGGGATTGTTCGTTTGTTCATGAAGGACAGTTGTGTTATCTCCGATTTAGGAATTCATTATATTGCCGGGCTGCGCCCCGCGCGCTGTTTGTTTTTTTTGTGCGCTTCTTGGATTTCTTTTTTTTTGAGAAAAGTGTTTTCTCCTGGCGGACTTCGCCACTCGCCCTGTGCCCCAACGGCTATTGCGACTGGTATTGCCTATTAAAACTCAGTTGCTCCGGCCCTCTGTCTCCTGCTCCTGATTTCATACATCCACTGGTCCTAGACGCTCGTGACAGAATCCCGCACCAATAAAATGGAATCAGCAGGAGCAGAAGCGCCGTCCATGGCTGAGCAGGTGTCTCAACACGCCAGCCTCCTCCACCGCCTAGGCTCGGCCATGGACCAGGTGTTGGCCAGGTTGGAGAATTGGGAGAGAGGTGCTTCCCCAGCTGGACCAGCTCCGGTCCCTCACCCTGCGCCCCTACACACACCCCCTGAAGCGGGCGCCGGTGGTATCCGGATTACTCCTCCCCGGGAGTTCGATGGGACGGCCGCTGGGTGCAAGGGGTTCTTGCTCCAATTGGAACTCTACCTGGCGACCGTCCGCCCCCCCCCCCTCCGACGAAGAGAGGGTGAGCGTCCTCGTCTCCTGTCTCACGGGTCGAGCCCTAGAATGGGCCAATGCGGTCTGGGATGGCCCAGACTCGGCTCGGGGCGACTACCCAGAGTTCACCCGCCGCTTCCGGGCGGTTTTCGATCATCCCCCGGAGGGCAGGGCGGCGGGTGAGCGGTTATTCCATTTGAGACAGGAGACGAGGAGCGCTCAGGATTTCGCCCTAGAATTCCGGACTCTCGCCGCTGGATCGGGGTGGAACGAGCGGGCCTTGATAGACCACTATAGGTGTAGCCTTCGCGAGGACGTCCGCCGGGAGCTGGCCTGTAGGGACAACGCCTCCACCCTCGACCAACTGGTGGACTTGTCCATTAGACTGGACAACCTGCTGGCTTCCCGGGGACGTTCCAGTCGGGGCCTGTTCGTTCCGCCTCCCAGTTCCCCCGCTCCACAGCCCATGGAGATAGGGGGGGCTGCGTCGAGGAGGACCGGAGGGGGGGGTCTCTCCTGCACCCGATGTGGACGCAGAGGACACACTGTGGACCGGTGCTGGAGTGATCCCCCCGGGAGTTCGGAGGGCAGGCAGAGCACTACTTCGAAACCCCAGGTGAGTCCGCACCAACCACACCCAGAGCCCCCTGTCGACCACATGTACACCTCGGTTTGTTTTCCAGATTTTTCCCCTCACTTCCAGTATAAGGCACTAGTCGATTCAGGTGCAGCTGGGAGTTTTATGGACCTTGGGTTAGCTAAGAGGTTAGGGATTCCCCTGGTTCAGCTGGACCACCCCTTCCCCGTGCACGCCTTAGATAGTCGACCGCTAGGGTCAGGCCAGGTAGGGGAGGTCACAGTGCCACTGGTGATGCAGACGTGGGGGGGTCATGAGGAGCGTATCAGCCTGTTCCTCATTGACTCCCCAGCGTTTCCGGTGGTACTGGGAATCCCCTGGCTGGCTACGCACAACCCTCAGATTTCGTGGAGACAGAGGGCTCTGACGGGGTGGTCGAGGGAGTGCTCAGGTAGGTGCATAGGAGTTTCCATCGGTGCGACTACGGTGGAGAGTCCAGACCAAGTCTCCACCGTGCACATTCCCTCAGAGTATGCCGATTTGGCTATCGCCTTCAGTAAGACGAAGGCGACTCTATTACCACCCCATCGACGAGGGGATTGTGCGATAAACCTCCAGGCCGACGCGGTTCTTCCTAGGAGTCACGTGTATCCTCTGTCTCAGGAGGAGACAGTGGCTATGGATACATACGTCACTGAGTCCTTGAGACAGGGATACTTTCGGCCCTCTAAATCCCCCGTCTCCTCGAGCTTCTTTTTCGTGAAGAAGAAGGAGGGAGGTCTGCGCCCGTGCATTGACTATAGAGGTCTAAATGCTATCACAGTGGGTTTCAGTTACCCACTACCTCTCATTGCTACGGCAGGAGTCATTTCACGGGGCGCGCTTCTTCACGAAATTAGATCTCAGGAGCGCATATAACCTGGTGCGTATCCGAGATGGAGACGAGTGGAAAACCGCATTTAGTACCACATCGGGCCATTATGAGTACCTCGTCATGCCGTATGGGTTAAAGAACGCTCCCGCTGTCTTCCAATCCTTTGTGGACGAGGTCCTTCGGGACATGCTCGGGCAGGGTGTGGTGGTGTACATCGATGACATCCTGATTTGCTCCGCCACACGCGCCGAGCATGTGTCCCTGGTGCGTAAAGTGCTTGGGCGGCTGCTGGAGCATAACCTATACGTCAAGGCGGAGAAATGTGAGTTCTTCAAAAGAGCCGTCTCATTTCTAGGATATCGCATTTCCACCTCGGGGGTGGAGGTGGAGTGTGACCGCGTGACGGCTGTGCGTAATTGGCCAACCCCAGCCACTGTGAAGGAGGTACAGCGGTTCTTGGGGTTCGCTAATTATTATCGGAGGTTTATCCGGGGTTTTGGTCAGGTGGCGGCTCCCATTACCTCACTGTTGAAGGGGGGGCCGGTGCGGCTACGATGGTCAGCAGAGGCGGACAGAGCCTTCCTTCGTCTGAAGGCTCTGTTTACCAACGCACCTGTCCTGGCGCACCCGGACCCCTCTTTGCCATTCATAGTGGAGGTGGACGCGTCCGAGGCTGGGGTAGGAGCTGTGCTATCGCAGCGCTCGGGCGTTCCTCCGAAGCTCCGCCCATGTGCCTTCTTTTCTAAGAAGCTGAGCCCGGCGGAGCGCAACTATGATGTGGGGGACCGGGAGCTGTTAGCTGTGGTCAGGGCTTTGACGGTGTGGAGACATTGGCTTGAGGGGGCACGTCACCCTTTTCTCATCTGGACCGACCACCGTAACCTGGAGTATATCCGGGCAGCGAGGAGGCTTAATCCCCGTCAGGCAAGGTGGGCCATGTTTTTTACGAGGTTTAACTTCACTCTCTCGTACATTCCAGGTTCCCGGAACCGGAAGGCTGACGCACTGTCGCGTCTCTACGACACCGAGGAGCGGACCATCGATCCTACTCCCATACTTCCCGCCTCCTGTCTGGTGGCGCCGGTGGTATGGGAGGTGGATGCGGACATCGAGCGGGCAGGTCGGTCAGAACCCACTCCACCGCAGTGTCCCGTGGGTCTGAAATACGTTCCGCTTGGTGTTCGCGATCGACTGATCCGATGGTCCCACACTCTACCCTCCTCGGGTCATCCTGGGGTGGAACGGACAGTGCGGGGCCTGAAGGGAAGGTACTGGTGGCCCACCTTGACTGAGGATGTTCGGCGTTATGTCTCTTCCTGTTCGGTGTGCGCTCAGTGCAAGGCTCCTAGGCACCTGCCTCGAGGGAAATTACAGCCCCTCCCTGTTCCGCAGCGACCTTGGTCTCACCTCTCGGTGGATTTCCTCACGGATCTCCCGCCGTCCCAGGGGAATACGGCGATCCTGGTCGTTGTGGACAGGTTCTCTAAGTCCTGCCGTCTGCTCCCTTTGCCCGGTCTTCCTACGGCCCTGCAGACCGCGGAGGCCCTGTTCACCCATGTCTTCCGGCACTATGGGGTGCCCGAGGACATCGTATCTGATCGGGGTCCCCAGTTTACGTCCAGGGTGTGGAGATCGTTTATGGAGAGGCTGGGGGTCTCGGTCAGCCTGACCTCGGGTTTCCACCCCGAGAGTAATGGGCAGGTAGAACGCCTCAACCAGGAGGTGGGCAGGTTTCTGCGGTCATATTGCCAGGACCGGCCAGGGGAGTGGGCGCAGTTCGTGCCATGGGCCGAGATGGCCCAGAACTCTCAGCGCCACTCCTCTACCAACCTGTCACCCTTCCAGGTGGTCTTGGGATATCAGCCGGTCCTGGTGCCATGGCAACAGAGCCAGACGGAGGCTCCTGCGGTGGAGGCATGGGTGGAGCGCTCTCAGGCGACCTGGAATGGTGTCCAGGAGTGCCTAAGGAGAGCTGTTGAACGCCACAAGGAGAGCGCTGACCGCCACCGCAGTGACGCCCCCGTGTATAATCCGGGGGACAGAGTCTGGCTCTCGACGCGGTACCTGCCCCTCCGCCTGCCCTGCCGGAAGTTGGGTCCGCGGTTTGTGGGGCCGTTCAAAGTCCTGAGGAGGATAAACGAGGTGTGTTACAGGTTACAACTCCCTACATATTACCGCATTAACCCCTCGTTTCATGTGTCTCTCCTCAGGCCGGTGGTAGCTGGTCCACTACAGGACGGTGAGGTGCTGGAGGTCCCCCCGCCCCCCCTGGACATCGGGGGGGCCCCGGCGTACACAGTCCGAACCATCCTGGACTCCCGACGTCGGGTAGGGGGCCTGCAGTACCTCGTGGACTGGGAGGGGTACGGTCCGGAGGAGAGGTGCTGGGTTCCGGCGGCGGACATTCTAGATCCACCGATGCTACAAGAATTCCACCGTCGCCGTCCGGATCGGCCGGCGCCTCGCCCTCCGGGCCGTCCCCGAGGCCGGCGTCGGCGCGCGGCTCGGTACTGTCACAGTATCTAATGAAGGTGGCGCCCCTCCTCGGTCGGGCGGCGCTCGCCGGTCGTCGTCGCCGGCCTATTAGCTGCCACCGATCATTGTTTCTGTGTCTGTTGGTTTTGTCTGTTGATCCCGCACCTGTTTTGTGTTTTTCATTAGTGGGGGGTTATTTAATGTGTATTTTCAGTTGGGGTTCTCGTGCGGGATTGTTCGTTTGTTCATGAAGGACAGTTGTGTTATCTCCGATTTAGGAATTCATTATATTGCCGGGCTGCGCCCCGCGCGCTGTTTGTTTTTTTTGTGCGCTTCTTGGATTTCTTTTTTTTTGAGAAAAGTGTTTTCTCCTGGCGGACTTCGCCACTCGCCCTGTGCCCCAACGGCTATTGCGACTGGTATTGCCTATTAAAACTCAGTTGCTCCGGCCCTCTGTCTCCTGCTCCTGATTTCATACATCCACTGGTCCTAGACGCTCGTGACACTGTAGTGGTCAGGGCGAGGTAGAGAGGATTCATCTGGCCAGATGGTTTAACATGGTGCCTTACTGTATCTTAATTTATTTTGCACTAAGTGTATTCACTATCATTCCCTATGATCAACAAAAACTCAGATCGCAAATGTTCTATCAACAGGACTCTTGTAACCACAATATTCTCAGTTTTTCTGAAACATGGTTTTCGGACAAGATACCCCCCATGGCTATCGAACTCGATGGATTCTCCATTTTCAGAGTGGACAGATAATCGGATTCAGGGAAATACAGAAGGGAGGGATATGTCTCTTCATCAACAACAACTGGTGTGCTAACTCTAGCGCAGTGGAAGTCTCCACCCATTGTTCACCTGTCTTGGAATACCTGATGGTCAAACGCTAACCCTTCGATCCCCAGAGTTTACATCTGTTATCGTATATATTCCACCTCAGGACAACAACAACAAGCTGGCACTTGACGAATTGTACGAGGCTATAAACAAGCAAGAAACCACGCATCCAGAGGCTGCTTTCCTTCTTACCAGTGATTTTAATTCTGTGCCATTAAGACACGTAATGCCGAACTATTATCAAAACGTCTCCTTCGCCACTAGGGGCGATTAAGTACTGGACACCTGTTACCTAACCCCCAAGCAAGCATACAAAGCCCTTCCTCGTACCCCCTACGGCAAATCAGATCACGACACTATACTCCTGCTTCCTATTTACAGATAAAAGCTCAAACAGAAAGTACCCATAATGCAGAGGCTATGCTACAGGACTGCTAGCGCTAACTGGAATATGTTCCGGGACTCCGCCGATAGCATCGATGAGCTAACACATCCGTCACTGGCTTCATCAGGAAATGCATCGCCAACATTGTCCCCACAGTGAACGTTCGCTGTTTCCCCAATCAAAAGCCCTGGATTAACTCAGAGGTGCACGCTCACAGGGCTATCACAGCCAACCTCGAGGCTATAGCTGAGGACACAAACGCGTACAAGAAGTACAATCTCCGCAGAGCCTTCAAACAGGCAAAAGGACAATATCGGAACAAGGTGAAATCCTATTATACCGGCTCTGATGCTCGACGCATGTGGCAGGGGCTACAGTACATTACGGACTACAAAGGAAGCCCTAGCCGTGATCTGCCCAAAGATGCCTCCCTACTAGACAAACTCAATACCTTTTACGCCTGTTCAACAAAAACAACACATAGTCCTGCGTGTGGTCCCCCGCTAATCCGGAGGGCTAGGTGATCTCGCTTTCTCCGAGACTGATGAGTGAGTCTGATGAGTGAGTCAGGAATTTGGTCCCATGTGGCTCAGTTGGTAGAGCATGGTGTTTGCAACGCCAGGGTTGTGGGTTCGATTCCCACGGGGGACCAGTACGGAGAAAAAAATGTATGAATTGTATGCATTCACTACTGTAAGTCGCTCTGGATAAGAGCGTCTGCTAAATGACTAAAATGTAAAAAAAAAAAAAAATGTAAAATGTTAAACGGGTCAATACAGTATTCCATACAGTATTCCAGAGTGTACACGGAGCATGCGTACACCAGCTGGCAGGCGTCTTCACAGACATTTTCAACCTCCTTGTCCCAGTCTGTAATCCCCACATGTTTCAAGCTGACTACCATCATTCCTGTCCCCAAATACTCTACGGAACACGTGTCAAACTCATTCCACTGGGGGGGTTGAGTGTCTGCGGGTTTTCGCTCCAACCTTGTACTTGATTGATGAATTAAGGTTAATAATTAGGAAGGAACTCCCCTCACCTGGTTGTCTAGGTCTTAACTGAAAGGAAAAACCAAAAACCCGCAGACACACAACCCTCAGTGCAATGAGTTTGACACGCCTGCTCTAAGGCAGTGACCAGCACCCTGTAGCTGTCATATCTGTAATAATGAATTCCTTTGAATGGCTGGTCATGGCACACATCAACTCCATCATCCCAAACGCCCTGGACCCACTCCAATTTGCATACCGCCCCAACTACGGCTGCTGTGGTGGTCATGACATTTTGTCAGACGAATTATTGTAATGCGAAAGACTGCAGGTCTCACGGTAATTGACCGTTAATTAATATAATTACACATTCGGCATCTCCACGCCTCCACACATAGAAGCTGCAGATGCACGTCTTTGGAAAATCCACATTTTACAAAAGTCTAATACATCAATGTAATGTACACCATCACAATACATTCGTTATTTATTCTATTCAGGTCTATTTCAGAAGAACAGAATATCAGTTGGCCTACTGTATGTTATCTGGCTATGAGCCATGCCATAGGCTGTCGGCCTGTTCATTCAGCAGACAAGATATACTTTATATAATATGATTTTATAGTAAGAAAAATATAATTTAACTTTAACAAAAAAAATTGAAAGGACAGTGTTCTGCTCTGCTCTGCTCTCTGTACTGAGGAGTGATCCATAATGAGCCTGTCCTGCTCTGCTCTCTGTACTGAGGAGTGATCCATAATGAGCCTGTCCTGCTCTGCTCTCTGTACTGAGGAGTGATCCTGAATGAGCCTGTCCTGCTCTGCTCTCTGTACTGAGGAGTGATCCATAATGAGCCTGTCCTGCTCTGCTCTCTGTACTGAGGAGTGATCCATAATGAGCCTGTCCTGCTCTGCTCTCTGTACTGAGGAGTGATCCTGAATGAGCCTGTCCTGCTCTGCTCTCTGTACTGAGGAGTGATCCATAATGAGCCTGTCCTGCTCTGCTCTCTGTACTGAGGAGTGATCCTGAATGAGCCTGTCCTGCTCTGCTCTCTGTACTGAGGAGTGATCCATAATGAGCCTGTCCTGCTCTGCTCTCTGTACTGAGGAGTGATCCTGAATGAGCCTGTCCTGCTCTGCTCTCTGTACTGAGGAGTGATCCATAATGAGCCTGTCCTGCTCTGCTCTCTGTACTGAGGAGTGATCCTGAATGAGCCTGTCCTGCTCTGCTCTCTGTACTGAGGAGTGATCCTGAATGAGCCTGTCCTGCTCTGCTCTCTGTACTGAGGAGTGATCCTGAATGAGCCTGCTCTGCTCTGCTCTGCTCTCTGTACTGAGGAGTGATCCTGAATGAGCCTGTCCTGCTCTGCTCTCTGTACTGAGGAGTGATCCTGAATGAGCCTGTCCTGCTCTGCTCTCTGAACTGAGGAGTGATCCTGAATGAGCCTGTCCTAGCCTGCTCTCTGTACTGAGGAGTGATCCTGAATGAGCCTGCTCTGCTCTGCTCTCTGTACTGAGGAGTGATCCATAATGAGCCTGTCCTGCTCTGCTCTCTGTACTGAGGAGTGATCCATAATGAGCCTGTCCTGCTCTGCTCTCTGTACTGAGGAGTGATCCTGAATGAGCCTGTCCTGCTCTGCTCTCTGTTTTCTCTTGCCTTGTCTGGAGTGCCAGACGGCCAGGTTTTACATTATTTGGTACTATTCCTACACATGTAGCATCTTAATTTGATCCAGCTTACTACAGCAGGAAAATAATCCTGCAGCAACAGAACATTTGTATTAATATGTGGATTATAACTAATGGACATTTTGGCAACACTTTATAATAACGAGTAAATAGTTTATTCATCATTTATTCATTATTACTCCCACGTTTGTAAATCTTATTAACCTAGTTATTTAAAAATGTATAAACAACTTTTAAAAGATGTAATAATGATTCATAAGATCATTGATAAGCTGTTTAATATAGGTCCTTATAAACCATTTACTAACCGTTAGTTAACTATTTTTTTTGGCGTCGCCTCACTCAAAGCGTTGGCTAGTTCTACTTTATTGCTACTTTATAAGTGTTTTGACCCCGCTAATTGCTCCACACGCACAAAGCAGTTTAACCACCACTTCCTCAATCCTAGTACGTCCAATATAATAAAACGTGACGAAAACCCCAAAACACCAGGAAACTACTGCTTCCCGTTCGTTGGCCTTACGCCTTATCCATCCCGTCGCGATTCTTCCCTTTATTATGAGTTACTAAGCATTATAAATGAATTATTATGAGTTACTAAGCATTATAAACGCTTTATTACGATTTGCTAATCATTATAAATGTTTTATTACGATTTACTAAGCATTATAAACGCTTTATTACAATTTACTAAGCAATATAAACGCTTTATTACGATTTACTAAGCATTATAAACGCTTTATTACGAGTTACTAAGCATTATAAACGCTTTATTACGAGTTACTAAGCATTATAAACGCTTTATTACAATTTACTAAGCATTATAAATGCTTTATTACAAGCTACTAAGCATTATAAAGGCTTTATTATGATTTACTAAGCATTATAAACACTTTATTACAAGTTACTAAGCATTATAAATGCTTTATTACAATTTACTAAGCATTATAAATGCTTTATTACAATTTACTAAGCACTATAAAAGCTTTATGAGTTACTAAGCATTATAAACATTTTATAATGAGTTACTAAGCATTATAAACACTTTATAATGAGTTACTAAGCATTATAAACGCTTTATAATGAGTTACTAAGCATTATAAACACTTTATAATGAGTTACTAAGCATTATAAACATTTTATAATGAGTTACTAAGCATTATAAACACTTTATAATGAGTTACTAAGCATTATAAACGCTTTATAATGAGTTACTAAGCATTGTACATTTTTTATTACAATTTACTAAGCACTATAAACACTTTATGAGTTACTAAGCATTATAAACGCTTTATAATGAGTTACTAAGCATTGTAAACGCTTTATAATGAGTTACTAAGCATTATAAACAATTTATAATGAGTTACTAAGCATTATAAACACTTTATAATGAGTTACTAAGCATTATAAACGCTTTATAATGAGTTACTAAGCATTATAAACGCTTTATAATGAGTTACTAAGCATTATAAACACTTTATAATGAGTTACTAAGCATTATAAACACTTTATTATGAGTTACTAAGCATTATAAACACTTTATAATGAGTTACTAAGCATTATAAACACTTTATAATGAGTTACTAAGCATTATAAACGCTTTATAATGAGTTACTAAGCATTATAAACGCTTTATAATGAGTTACTAAGCATTATAAACAATTTATAATGAGTTACTAAGCATTATAAATGCTTTATTACAATTTACTAAGCACTATAAAAGCTTTATGAGTTACTAAGCATTATAAACATTTTATAATGAGTTACTAAGCATTATAAACACTTTATAATGAGTTACTAAGCATTATAAACGCTTTATAATGAGTTACTAAGCATTATAAACAATTTATAATGAGTTACTAAGCATTATAAACATTTTATAATGAGTTACTAAGCATTATAAACACTTTATAATGAGTTACTAAGCATTATAAACGCTTTATAATGAGTTACTAAGCATTGTACATTTTTTATTACAATTTACTAAGCACTATAAACACTTTATGAGTTACTAAGCATTATAAACGATTTATAATGAGTTACTAAGCATTGTAAACGCTTTATAATGAGTTACTAAGCATTATAAACGCTTTATTATGAGTTACTAAGCATTATAAACAATTTATAATGAGTTACTAAGCATTGTAAACGCTTTATAATGAGTTACTAAGCATTATAAACGCTTTATAATGAGTTACTAAGCATTATAAACGCTTTATAATGAGTTACTAAGCATTATAAACAATTTATAATGAGTTACTAAGCATTATAAACGCTTTATAATGAGTTACTAAGCATTATAAACAATTTATAATGAGTTACTAAGCATTATAAACAATTTATAATGAGTTACTAAGCATTATAAACACTTTATAATGAGTTACTAAGCATTATAAACGCTTTATAATGAGTTACTAAGCATTATAAACGCTTTATAATGAGTTACTAAGCATTATAAACGCTTTATAATGAGTTACTAAGCATTATAAACACTTTATAATGAGTTACTAAGCATTATAAACGCTTTATAATGAGTTACTAAGCATTATAAACGCTTTATTATGAGTTACTATAAAGCGCTACCCTTTTATGTAAGGGGTTGGTGCATTTTTCGTAAAGAAAATCAAGTGGAAATTACACACTTCAGAAGCCTTTTTAAACCACAAATACACGACAGGTTTTAACTTTCTCCTGTAAAAAGGTGATCACATGAAGAAATCTTTCATCTATGGGTCCATTAAGCCAGGCAAGCTCAATCAAACACATTTTAAGTAGGGATGCACGATATATCGGTAAGCATATCGGAATCGGACGATATTAATTTATACCCCTGACGGAGACAGCTTGCCTGTCGAAACGTTGGACATTACATTTTGTGCATCTGAGCTCTTAAGAGTGTGCGTCTCTCCTTTATGTTAAAGCTGATGTGCATACCTATATAACGTAGGTAGATGACGTAATGAACACAGCATTCCTAACCTAGTACACAATGTCTGCAGTGTGGATTGAGCAGTCAACAAGTCAAACAGTCATTTGATAGAGTAAGAACATTTCAGCGAGACAACTCAAACACGAAATCCATTAACACCAAGATAATGGAATTCATTGCCCTGTCGACAATCAACCGTTCTCTGTCGTGGATGATGTTGGCTTTCGCCAACTGGTCGAGCACCTCGAGCACCGGTACACACTACCAAGTAGGCGCTATTTGTCAGATGTTACCCTACCGGAGTTACACAGTGTTGTTGAAACGTACATCCATGAGCTACTTGCTATGAGCGTCACTGCTATTAGCTTCACGACTGACATTTGGACCAGCGATGTCAGCCCCATGAGCCTGCTGAGTCTGACAGCACAGTGGGTCAACAAGGATTTCATACTGAGGAAAGCCGTATTCCATTTCAATGGCATTTGAGAACATATTTGAAACTTGGAAACATGAACACACTCCTAGCTCCATTCGACCAACTGACTGGAGAAATAAGCCCATCAACTGTGTCTGCAGCAGACGTGATACCCCTCTGTAATGGCATTGAAACGCCTGCTCAACAAAAACGGCAATACAGACCGTGGGGTTAAAACTTGCAAAAGTACTCGAGGCTAGAGGCTGTGAACAAGCGATTCGGTGGCATTCTCTCTGAGCCTCTACTGTGTCGGACACAGACAGACAGAGCTGAAACTTCACTGCTTGACATGTATGATGAAATCCTGGTTGAGAC
This sequence comes from Salmo trutta, assembly GCF_901001165.1. NCBI lineage: Eukaryota > Metazoa > Chordata > Actinopteri > Salmoniformes > Salmonidae > Salmo > Salmo trutta. The sequence goes on along the minus strand of NC_042979.1, from coordinate 48,242,868 downwards.
TGAACAAATGAACAATGAAACAGCACAGCAGGTATGTGAAATAAATACGTTTTGATTATGTGTTACTTGGGGACGGCAGGTAGCCTAGTGGTTAGAGTGGAGGGGCGGCAGGTAGCCTAGTGGTTAGAGTGGAGGGGCGGCAGGTAGCCTAGTGGTTAGAGAGTGTTGGGCCAGTAACCGGAAAGGTTGCTGGAGCGAATCCCCGAGCTGACAAGGTAAAAATTTGTCGTTCTGCACCTGAACAAGGTAGTTAACCCACTGTTCCCTGGTAGGCCGTTATTGTAAATAAGAATTTGTTCTTAACTGACTTGCCTGGTTAAATAAAAGAAATACTGTAATGGGGACATATGTCAACAAAATAACTTTTTGGTGTGTGTGTTTCAACTATTTAACTGTACTAGAACACTTAAAAGGCCACTAAAATTTTAAATATCGGTTATCGGGTTGTTTTTTTTGGCAAGGAAAATATCGGATATCGGTATCGGCCAAAAATGTAATATCGGTGCATCCCTAATTTTAAGTATTTGAAAATATTGTAAATATTACTTGAACCCCGGTCTGGACCAGACTACAGCAAGGCATGATGGTTGGACAGGCCAGGTGGATGCAGTAAAACTCTGTTTAAAGCCTACTGACGTTATCTCTGCAGTCTGTCGTCTAGCTGCTCTGCTCTCCACACCTCCCTTGATGATCGTCCCACAAGCCCCTCAGAGACTCCAGCAGCAGAGACTCCAGCAGCAGAGACTCCAGCAGCAGAGACTCCAGCAGCAGAGAATCCAGCAGCAGAGACTCCAGCTGCAGAGACTCCAGCAGCAGAGACTCCAGCTGCAGAGACTCCAGCAGCAGAGACTCCAGCTGCAGAGACTCCAGCAGCAGAGACTCCAGCTGCAGAGACTCCAGCAGCAGAGACTCCAGCAGCAGAGACTCCAGCAGCAGAGACTCCAGCTGCAGAGACTCCAGCTGCAGAGACTCCAGCAGCAGTCCAGGTCTTGAGATTTGACCTCTGCATTCTATGGGGGCTAATGAGTAGAGGGAACAGAGACTAACTCCTCATTACGGATTACTCAAGTCTGACTCAAGCATTTCTTTGAAGGTTCTTTATTAACTTTCCAATCCTGACCGGGACAAAGGGAAGGGAAGTATAGGGTGCTAGACCACAGACTTCCTATATGACAACAGGAAAGTAAGGAGGTGCTATAGCAGGTTTCCCTTATTTGACAACTTAGAACACATAGATGTGTTCAGTGATATGCAATGTAACCGAAATCTCTTGGCTACAGGAACGGCTGTTGTACAACTTTGATATTGAGTTACGTTGGTCTACTTTGGGAGTCCTGCTTTGTCAGTTCAGCTGCTATACCATCGCTGTAGGTGTGTTATATAAATGCATCTGATTGGTTAGTCCATCCCTGTAGGTGTGTTCTATAAATACATCTGATTGGTCAGTTCAGACCTGTAGGTGTGTTCTATAAATACATCTATCTGATTGGTCAGTTCAGACCTGTAGGTGTGTTCTATAAATACATCTGATTGGTCAGTTCAGACCTGTAGGTGTGTTCTATAAATACATCCGATAGGTCAGTTCAGACCTGTAGGTGTGTTCTATAAATACATCTGATTGGTCAGTTCAGACCTGTAGGTGTGTTCTATAAATACATCTATCTGATTGGTCAGTTCAGACCTGTAGGTGTGTTCTATAAATACATCTGATTGGTCAGTTCAGACCTGTAGGTGTGTTCTATAAATACATCCGATAGGTCAGTTCAGACCTGTAGGTGTGTTCTATAAATACATCTGATTGGTCAGTTCAGACCTGTAGGTGTGTTCTATAAATACATCCGATAGGTCAGTTCAGACCTGTAGGTGTGTTCTATAAATACATATGATTGGTTAGTCCATCCCTGTCGGTCTGTTCTATGAAGATATTACACCCATACACACATAAATTAAATCCAGATTGACAATCGACCAAGCTAAATAGGTTTTAAGCTAAATAGGTTTTACGCTGAATAGGTTTTAAGGTAAATATGTTTTAAGCTAAATAGGTTTCAAACTAAATAGTTTTTAAGGTAAATAGGTTTTAAGGTAAATAGGTTTTATGCTGGCTAGTGAGTTGTTTGTATGTATAGGAACGAGAGAATAAACAGACATGTTCAGTGCACCAGGGATGGACTGGGACTGTTTAGATCCTTACAGGCTGAATACATGCCTGTCTGTCGGTCAAACTGGGGGCTGTGTGTGTGTGTGTGTGTGTGTGTGTGTGTGTGTGTGTGTGTGTGTGTGTGTGTGTGTGTGTGTGTGTGTGTGTGTGTGAGAGAGAGAGGGGACAGAGAGAGAGGGGAGAGAGAGAGAGAGAGAGAGAGAGAGAGAGAGAGAAAAGAGGGGGCGAGAGACCATTCTCCCAGACAAGGCAGAATCCCAGCCTAGACCAGGGCCAGAGCCAGGGAGGGATCCTTGGTTCTCCTCTGCCAAGCCTAGACCAGGACCAGAGCTAGGGAGGGATCCTTGGTTCTCCTCTGCCAAGCCTAGACCAGGACCAGAGCTAGGGAGGGATCCTTGGTTCTCCTCTGCCAAGCCTAGACCAGGACCAGAGCTAGGGAGGGATCCTTGGTTCTCCTCTGCCAAGCCTAGACCAGGACCAGAGCTAGGGAGGGATCCTTGGTTCTCCTCTGCCAAGCCTAGACCAGGACCAGAGCTAGGGAGGGATCCTTGGTTCTCCTCTGCCAAGCCTAGACCAGGACCAGAGCTAGGGAGGGATCCTTGGTTCTCCTCTCTCTCCTATCACAGCAGCCACTTACCCAGAGAAACCTCAACTACTTCATCCCCTTGGAGGACAAGGGTAGTGCACTACACTGCCTTCAGAAAGTATTCATACCCCTTGGAGGACAAGGGTAGTGCCCTACACTGCCTTCAGAATGTATTCATACCCTTTGACATATAGCACATTTTGTTTTGTTACAGCCTGAATTCAAAATGGATTCAATTGATTTACACACAATATCCCAAAATGGCAAAGTGAAAACATGTTTTTAGACATTTAGCAAATTTATTGAAAATGAAATACAGAAATTAGTAATTTATATAAGTATTCACACCCCTGATGCTATACATCACCTTTGGTGGCGATTACATCTGTGAGTCTTTCTGGATAAGTCTCTAAGAGCGATTACAGCTGTGAGTCTTTCTGGGGTAAGTCTCTAAGAGCTTTCCACACCTGGATTGTGCAACATTTGCCCATTATTCTTTTCAAAAGTCTTCAAACTCTGTAAAATTGGTTGTTGATCATTGCTAGACAACCCTTTTAGATTTTCAAGCAGATTTAAGTCAAAACTGTAACTTGGCCTCTCAGGAACATTCACTGTCTTCTTGGTAAGCAACTCCAGTGTAGATTTGGCCTTGTGTTTAAGGTTATTGTCCTGCTGAAAGGTGAATTCATCTCCCAGTGTCTGGTAAGAAAGCAGACTGAACCAGGTTTTCCTCTAGGGTTCTGCCTGTGTTTAACTCCATTCCTTTTCTTTTGATCCTGAAAAACTCCCCAGCCCTTAACGATTACAAGCATGCCCATATCATGATGCAGCCACCACAATGGTTGAAAATATGGAGAGTGGTACTCAGTAATGTATTTGGATTGGATTTGCCACAAACATTATGGGGTATTGTGTGAAGGCCAGTGACCAAAACAAAACTCAATTTAATTCATTTTAAAATCAGATTGGAACAAATAATGGAAAAAGTCAAAGGATGTGAATACTTTCTGATGGTCCTTGAGAATAGGGTGCCATTTGGGAAGCAGAACTTGTCTGATATTAGATCAGTCGGGAACAAACCATTCACCCCTGGTGTGCTCCACTCTGCAACAACATTCTTGTGGGAGCCAGTTTACCCTGGTGCACGGCCACAGCCAAATATTTAGCCTGTCAGATAGAATCAGACTCAAACACAAAAGAGAGTGCCTAGAATGACAGCCCCTCCCGGGCCCCTCCAGGCCCCCCGGCGGCGAGGCCCATCAACACCACCTCCGACGTAGGGAGGGCGGACAGCGGGAGAGAGCCACAGAGCTGTCGGCTCCACAGAGCTCCAGTGTTCACAGGGGTAGGTCCCAAATGGCACCCTATTCCCTATGTGGTGCACTACTTTTGACCAGAGCGGTATGGGATTCCTTATAGGCCTTGGTCAAAAGTAGCGCACTACATAGGAAATAAGGTACGATTTGGGACGCATACCCACAAGGCTCCTTCACAACAGCAACAAAATAATGGAGCCACTCAATTCAGACGTCCATTGAGAAAACATGATCGTGAGGTTAAAAATACAAACAGAACCAAAACAGACATCAATCTGGTGGCTGGATGTTAAACCATGGACATGATGTTAATCTGACACAGGAACCTCATGTTAATCTGACACAGGAACCTCATGTTAATCTGACCCAGGAACCTCATGTTAATCTGACCCAGGAACCTCATGTTAATCTGACCAGGAACCTCATGTTAATCTGACCAGGAACCTCATCTTAATCTGACCCAGGAACCTCATGTTAATCTGACCCAGGAACCTCATGTTAATCTGACCAGGAACCTCATGTTAATCTGAACCAGGAACCTCATGTTAATCTGACCAGGAACCTCATGTTAATCTGACACAGGAACCTCATGTTAATCTGACCCAGGAACCTCATGTTAATCTGACCAGGAACCTCATGTTAATCTGAACCAGGAACCTCATGTTAATCTGACACAGGAACCTCATGTTAATCTGACCAGGAACCTCATGTTAATCTGACCCAGGAACCTCATGTTAATCTGACCCAGGAACCTCATGTTAATCTGACACAGGAACCTCATGTTAATCTGACCCAGGAACCTCATGTTAATTTGACACAGGAACCTCATGTTAATCTGACTCAGGAACCTCATGTTAATCTGACACAGGGACATGATGTTAATCTGACCCAGGAACCTCATTGTCACGGTTGTCGTCGGTGAAGGAGGACCAAAACGCAGCAGGTATGTGCAGGCTCATCTTGACTTTTATTAACTATCAAAATGAACACCCAAAATAACAAACAGAATTACGATCGACAAAAAACAGTCTGGTAAGGCACAAGGCTACACACAGAACAATCTCCCACAAAATACAAGACAAACACACCCAACTAATATAGGACTTCCAATCAAAGGCAACACCAAACAGCTGCCTTCAATTGGAAGTCCAACCCCAATTAACTCAACATAGAACCACACACACTAGACTAAACATAGAAATACATGAAAACCAAACAGTGCCCAAAAACCCCGGAATACTTATTCAAACACCCTTTTAACAAACACACCACCCTGAAACACATAAAACAAATACCCTCTGCCACGTTCTGACCAAACTACAATACTAATTAACCCTTATACTGGCCAGGACGTGACACTCATGTTAATGTGACACAGGAACCTCATGTTAATCTGACCCAGGAACCTCATGTTCATCTGACCCAGGAACCTCATGTTAATCTGACACAGGGACATCATGTTAATCTGACACAGGAACCTCATGTTAATCTGACCCAGGAACCTCATGTTCATCTGACCCAGGAACCTCATGTTAATCTGACACAGGGACATGATATTAATCTGACACAGGGACATGATGTTAATCTGACTCAGGAACCTCATGTTAATCTGACTCAGGAACCTCATGTTAATCTAGAGGACAGCATGTGTTAAACACAACATAGCAACAGACCAGAGCTCTGACCTTAACCATAGTGTCTACCACTGATCTATGTGAGTGTCACACCCTGATCTGTTTCACCTGTCTTTGTGATTGTCTCCACCCCCCTTCCAGGTGTCGCCCATCTTCCCCATTATCCCCCTGTGTATTTATACCTGTGTTCTCTGTTTGTCTGTTGCCAGTTATTTTTGTTTCGTCAAGCCTACCAGCGTTTTTCCCTCTGCTCCCGTTTCTCGATTGTTCCTGTTTCCTAGTTTCACCGGTGTTGACCATTCTGCCTGCCCTGACCCTGAGCCTGCCCTGACCCTGAGCCTGCCCTGACCCTGAGCCTGCCCTGAGCCTGCCCTGACCCTGAGCCTGCCCTGACCCTGAGCCTGCCCTGACCCTGAGCCTGCCCTGACCCTGAGCCTGCCCTGACCCTGAGCCTGCCCTGACCCTGAGCCTGCCCTGAGCCTGCCCTGACCCTGAGCCTGCCCTGACCCAGAGCCTGCCCTGACCCTGCCCTGAGCCTGCCCTGAGCCTGCCCTGACCCTGATCTTGCCCTGACCCTGAGCCTGCCCTGACCCTGCCCTGACCCTGAGCCTGCCCTGACCCTGAGCCTGCCCTGACCCTGAGCCTGCCCTGAGCCTGCCCTGACCCTGAGCCTGCCCTGACCCTGCCCTGACCCTGAGCCTGCCCTGACCCTGAGCCTGCCCTGAGCCTGCCCTGACCCTGAGCCTGCCCTGACCCTGCCCTGACCCTGAGCCTGCCCTGACCCTGAGCCTGCCCTGACCCTGAGCCTGCCCTGAGCCTGCCCTGACCCTGAGCCTGCCCTGACCCTGAGCCTGCCCTGAGCCTGCCCTGACCCTGAGCCTGCCCTGAGCCTGCCCTGAGCCTGCCCTGACCCTGAGCCTGCCCTGACCCTGCCCTGAGCCTGCCCTGAGCCTGCCCTGACCCTGATCTTGCCCTGACCCTGAGCCTGCCCTGACCCTGCCCTGACCCTGAGCCTGCCCTGACCCTGAGCCTGCCCTGACCCTGAGCCTGCCCTGAGCCTGCCCTGACCCTGAGCCTGCCCTGACCCTGAGCCTGCCCTGACCCTGCCCTGACCCTGAGCCTGCCCTGACCCTGAGCCTGCCCTGAGCCTGCCCTGACCCTGAGCCTGCCCTGACCCTGAGCCTGCCCTGACCCTGCCCTGACCCTGAGCCTGCCCTGACCCTGAGCCTGCCCTGACCCTGAGCCTGCCCTGAGCCTGCCCTGACCCTGAGCCTGCCCTGACCCTGAGCCTGCCCTGAGCCTGCCCTGACCCTGAGCCTGCCCTGAGCCTGCCCTGAGCCTGCCCTGACCCTGAGCCTGCCCTGACCCTGAGCCTGCCCTGACCCTGAGCCTGCCCTGACCCTGAGCCTGCCCTGAGCCTGCCTGCCATCCTGTACCTTTGCCACACCTTTCTGTATCACTGACCTCTGCCTGCCATTAACCCGTCTTTTGCCTGCCCCTGTTCGATTAATAAACTGTTGTTACTTAGATGTTGTCTGCATCTGGTCTTACCTGAAACATGATAGTGAGAGCTGTTATACAGAAAGAGTCATTATACAGAAAGAGTCGCTATAGATAATGAATCATTATAAAGAAAGAGTCATTATAGATAAAGAGCTGTTATACAGAAAGAGTCATTATAGATAAAGAGTCATTATACAGAAAGAGCTGTTATACAGAAATAGTCACTATAAATAAAGAGTCATTATAAATAGTCACTATAAAGAAAGAGTCACTATAGATAAAGAGTCATTTTACAGAAAGAGTCGTTATAAAGAAAGAGTCATTTTACAGAACGAGTCGTTATAAAGAAAGAGTCATTTTACAGAACGAGTCCTTATAAAGAAAGAGTCACTATAGATAAAGAGTCGTTTTACAGAAAGAGTCATTATACAGAAAGAGTCATTTTACAGAAAGAGTCGTTATAAAGAAAGAGTCATTTTACAGAAAGAGTCGTTATAAAGAAAGAGTCGTTATAAAGAAAGAGTCGTTATAAAGAGTCATTATACAGAAAGAGTCATTTTACAGAAAGAGTCGTTATAAAGAGTCATTTTACAGAAAGAGTCGTTATAAAGAAAGAGTCATTATAAAGAAAGAGTCATTATAAAGAAAGAGTCATTATAAATAGTCATTATAAAGAAAGAGTCATTATAAATAGTCACTATAAAGAAAGAGTCGTTATAAAGAGTCATTATACAGAAAGAGTCATTTTACAGAAAGAGTCGTTATAAAGAAAGAGTCATTATACAGAAAGAGTCATTATAAATAAAGAGTCATTATAAATAGTCACTATAAAGAAAGTCATTATACAGAAAGAGTCATTATAAAGAAAGAGTCGCTATAGATAAAGAGTCATTATAAAGAAAGAGTCGTTATAAAGAAAGAGTAATTTTACAGAAAGAGTCACTATAGATAAAGAGTCGTTTTACAGAAAGAGTCATTATACAGAAAGAGTCATTTTACAGAAAGAGTCATTTTACAGAAAGAGTCGTTATAAAGAAAGAGTCATTATACAGAAAGAGTCATTTTACAGAAAGAGTCGTTATAAATAGTCACTATAAAGAAAGAGTCATTATAAAGAAAGAGTCATTATAAAGAAAGAGTCATTATAAATAAAGAGTCATTATAAATAGTCACTATAAAGAAAGAGTCGCTATAGATAAAGAGTCATTATACAGAAAGAGTCATTTTACAGAAAGAGTCGTTATAAATAGTCACTATAAAGAAAGAGTCGTTATAAAGAAAGAGTCATTATAAATAAAGAGTCATTATAAAGAGTCACTATAGATAAAGAGTCGTTTTACAGAAAGAGTCGTTTTACAGAAAGAGTAATTATAAAGAAAGAGTCATTATAAATAAAGAGCTGTTATTAAGGGGTCTACTCTTCTGTTCTGAATCACTTAATGCCTCAGAGGTTCCATTGCCAGAACCTTGTGAAAAACCCAACATTGGAAGAGTGAACGCTGTTTGTCACATGGTAGACTATAAAAACGATGGGTCTCCGATTGTAACTCCATACATGGAGGTTTGTATAGGACCAGATTAGGGAGAGAGGATCCAGAAGAGAGAATCCATGGCTCTAGAATGTAGATGATTCCCTGGATTCTACCCGGAACCTTCCAATGATTCAAAAAGGCAGATGAGTTCTCATAACAACCCATACTGTTGGTGCCTGTAATGGAAATGATATGATTAAAGGTTTGACTAAATGATTTCACTCAGAAACCCTATAACCTGTTGAAATGTATTGGAAATAAGGCTATAATAATGGGTTAAAGACTATATTCCTATAACCTGTTGAAATGTATTGGAATAAGGCTATAATAATGGGTTAAAAACTATATTCCAATACTGTGTGAATAAGACACTGTTAAAATGAGCAGGGCAGAGTTGATAAGACGACCTTGGGAAAGGAACAGGAGAAGAGGCCTCTCTAAATTAGGGAGAGAAACAACGGCCTGGGAACGGCTAGTTGGCAGGAGATTAGAAGACAGGTAGCAAGGTTGATAAGGAATGTATGTGTACTGTGGAAAAATACAGCCGCCTAAAGCTGGGTGGAGTCCTCTACTGTGTGTGTGTGTGTGTGTGTGTGTTAATATAAAAGGCTTTGTACATTGTATGGATTTCAGAGCTCTCATAAATAAACGTTTTGACCCTTGTAGGCTGGCTATCCGTCTGCTTCATTCAACCAGAATCTTACACACTCTGGGGGGCAGACTGAGTAGTTAAATTGAAGTTCGGTTTCAGAACATTGATAACTTAATTCCTGTAACAGTGCCACAATGATATTAACTGCACAGTGACTTCACAGAGCAAAGGACACAGTTCATTGTTCATCACATCATAAATCAGTGAGAGACAAAATACATGTATGGCTGGCAATGGACAATACCACCCTCCCATGGGCGAATACCTCCCAAGAGCCAATACCTCCCAAGGGCGAATACCACCCTCCCAAGGGCCAATAACATCCTCCCATGGGCCAATACCACCGTCCCAAGGGCCGCTACCACCCAAGGGCCAATACCACTCTCCCAAGGGCCAATACCACCCAAGGGCCAATACCACCCAAGGGCCAATACCACCCAAGGGCCAATACCACCCTCTCAGGGATCAATCTCTTTCCCAGGGAGCAATACATCTCTCCCAGGACCAGGAGCCACAATGGAGTCACTACCAGAGGCCACAGCTGTACAGCTGGGAGAGGAGAAAACCACAGTCATGGACCACTCTAACCCTAACCTACCCAAGTCCTGGCCTTAAAGGTCCAATGCAGCTGTTTTGATCTCAATATCAAATAATGTCTGGGTAACAATTAAGTACCTTACTGTGATTGTTTACAATTAAAATTGTCAAAAAATAGCTTTTTAGCAATGAGCAATTTCTCAAGCAATAATTTTGCTAGGACCGTCTTGGGAGTGATCTGAGTGGGGAAGGAAAAACTGAAAACTAGTGATGTCATCAGGCAGGCCAAAACGCCATCCTACCAAAACAAGCTCATATTTCAAACAGTCTTTTCAAACAGCGCTTATACTAAAGGGGCATTATCATAATTTTACAATTTCACAGTATTATTCCAACCTCATAGTGTGGAAATATATGTAAAAAAACAAACAAAAAAAAAACAGAAGAAAATCTAAGTTTTGACTGCACTGGGTCCTCTAACAGAAAGACACAAAACATACAGGCTTCCTTCATTTACCTAAAATATGACCGTAATGCTCAACTTAAAAAGCAAAACACTTTATCCATCTAGTTGGGGAAATAGAAGCAGGCAGAATCATCCCAAACCTCAGAGAGAGAGAAATGTATCTGGCTGTACTGTGGTGAGAGATGATTAACCCAGGCGGTTAGATAAGTGGCTATAGAAACCAGCTAATGGAGACATTGTTGTAGTGCAGTACTGTCCTCAACCCACAACCACCACACCACAAACCTTTAAACACCATGCAAAATACCCAAAAAATATATAATTCCTTTATATGTTCTAAAGTTTTCATGACCGACTCTACATTTTTACTTGAATATTCTACCAATTAGGTATAAGTATCATCAAATTAAGACACCACAGACTTATAAACACGATGCGAAATATGAAAATATAAATCCTTTATGATCCTCCTGGTTTCAGTATTGCATTGCTGGTCCTGTTAGTCTGCATTTTGACTGTAATATTGTAAATTATGGTAAGTATAATCACTTCAAATGAAGATAACAGTCTGATAAACATGATGTACAGTAAAATGCTAAATATGCAAATAAAATTTCTCCATGTTTTCATAACTGTTACTCTCCATTTTGACTTTTAAAAAATGCTGTCAATTGGGTATGTAAAATTGTATATTTTTTGTTGTTGTTTATCCTAAATCAGAGAAGTTAACTTTATAAGCATGAGTTAATGTTTTATGTTTATGGGGAGAATAAGATCAACTTTTCCAAACTCCAGTCCAGAAAGGATGCAACATGAGGGACTTTTTACCAAGAACAGAAGATGTGGAGAGAGAGAGAGAGAGAGAGAGAGAGAGAGAGAGAGAGAGAAAGAGAGAGAGACCGAGCGACAGAGAGAAAGTGAGAGACCGAGCGACTGAGAGAAAGACAGATTGAGCGACAGAGAGAGTGAGAGACTGAGCGATTGGGAGAAAGACAGATCGAGCGACAGAGAGAGTGAGAGACTGAGCGACTGAGAGAAAGAGAGAAGAGAGAGATGCAATTAACTTAGGGCAGAGAGGAAGTGGGCTTCTTGTCAGTCTTCCCCAGCTTTTATGATGTCAGCTACCAGCCAAACAAAGACACCCCATGCACAAAAACAAACAGTCTTTGCCTGCAAAATGACCCTGAAAACGCAGCCTGCCGTTTCATCTGAGAGGGAGCATTTCTCCCTGAGCCCTGGGTCAACAAGTAAACAATACAAGGGGGATTGCTGGGGTTGGAGAAGGGGTTGGAGGGGGCTGGGGGTTGGAAGAGGGCTGGGGGTTGGAAGAGGGCTGGGGGTTGGAGGAGGGTTGGAAGTTAGAGGAGGGTTGGGGGTTGGAGGAGGGCTGGGGGTGGAAGGGGGCTGGGGTTGGAGAAGGGGTTGGAGGAGGGGTTGGAGGAGGGGTTGGAGGGGGCTGGGGGTTGGAAGAAGGCTGGGGGTTGGAGGAGGGTTGGAGGTTAGAGGAGGGTTGGAAGTTAGAGGAGGGTTGGAGGTTAGAGGAGGGTTGGGGGTTGGAGGAGGGTTGGAGGAGGGCTGGGGTGGAAGGGGGCTGGGGTTGGAGGAGGGTTGGAGGAGGGGTTGGAGGAGGGGTTGGAGGGGGCTGGGGGTTGGAAGAAGGCTGGGGGTTGGAGGGTTGGAGGTTAGAGGAGGGCTGGGGGTTGGAGGAGGGCTGGAGGTTAGAGGAGGGTTGGGGGTTGGAGGAGGGTTGGGGGTGGAGGACGGTTGGGGGTGGAGGAGGGTTGGAGGAGGGTTGGAGGTTGGAGGAGGGTTGGGGTTTGGAGGAGGGTTGGGGGTGGAGGAGGGTTGGGGGTGGAGGAGGGTTGGGGGTGGAGGAGGGTTGGAGGAAGGTTAGAGGAGGGTTGGAGGAGGGTTAGAGGTTGGAGGAGGGTTGGGAGTGGAGGAGGGTTGGAGGTTGGAGGAGGGTTGGAGGAAGGCTAGAGGAGGGTTGGAGGAGGGTTGGGAGTGTGCGCTTTCACGCTCACTCTCTCTTACTATCAGTCTCTCTCTATTAGTGTGTGTGTGTGAGTGTGTGTGTGTGTGTGTGTGTGTGTGTGTGTGTGTGTGTGTGTGTGTGTGTGTGTGTGTGTGTGTGTGTGTGTGTGTGTGTGTGTGTGTGTGTCCGTGCGTGAGTTTGTGTAAAGCTACTATGGTCTGCTGGAATCTACTCCACACTGCACTATGTAAACATTAGTCTCTGTCTGTGTGCTATGAATAATGAAGTACTTGATTAAAACATATTTCTAAACATACATATTGCAGACTGCAGAGCTCTTGTCTCACTGGATAAGCGGTGGTTAATGTGAAAATGTGTTTCTCTTTCATCTGTGCAAACTTTGTTATATAAAACAAAACATTTTCACACCCCTTGACATTTTCCCCATTTGTTGTTACAGCCTGTTTTTTAAACGGATTACATTTAGATTATTTTTGTCACTGGCCTAAACACAATACCCCATAATATCATTGAAATGTTTACAAATTAATAAAAAATGAAAAGTTGAAATGTGACCGACCGCCTTGATTCGGTCTTATGTAGCAAAATTTGAAATTGTGTTTTTTACATTGGATAAAAGTAGAGACTCAGAGCTGGAAAATGGTATATCAAACACTACAGTTGAGGAACAATGGGAAAGCAATTCTGCTTTGAAAGTTGATACATTTTTGAGAAAATGGCACTTGAATGTTTTGGTACCTGCTGGAGAACGCTTCTTTGTCTACACCCATTCAGCATCGTTCACACCCTCTAAAGTCTTAGCACCACCCATCTCTTTAGAGATACACATGTGAGGCCATGTACTAAACAAGCAAAGATTTCAAGACTAAATTTATTTATACTAAAGGTGTGTTCGTAAATTTCATCTGGAGTGCCAGAGTGTGCTCTGGGTGTTCGTAAACTCAGAACGTTGTCAGATTGTCCGTTCGTAAATTCAGAGCGTTTTGCTCTCGCTCTGTCCCGAGGAGTAGGGTTGATCAGAGCGTTCTGACCTAACAACAGCAGTCAAGCACCCAAGCTAACTGGCTAACGTTAGCTAGCTTGCTAGCTACTTCCAGACACAAATGAGAGAACAGCTCACTGACCATTTTACTCTCCCTAGCAGAGCTGGTTAGGCTGTTTTCATGTTATCCAGAGAGTTGGTGACTGTAACTGTGCTGCTGGAAACAATTTAATTACGCTTTGTTGCCAATGTTTACTGACGCCGGCCATATTCAACGGGTGTTGAGTGTTCGTAAAGTCTGCTCCTCTGGCACACTCAGACGTGAGTGCTCTGAAATCGGAGTAGATAGCCAGAGTAAATTTACCAGTAAAGTCTATCGACAGTTATCACAGTGACACCATAAACATTCGATTGAAATGGTTACTTGCATAGTGGAGTCTTTTGTTTAGACATGTAGCTAGCTAACTAGGTAAACAATGAACCATAATCCCAAATCATGACCTACTACCCTGCATGAATCTGCAGGTAGCTAACCAACCAGGTTCAATGTTAGCTAGCTAACATTAGGCTATAACTAGCAATGCAAATGACTCTGAGATACAAATAATATAACCAAACAGATCATACACGTAATGTTAGCTTGGGAGCCAGCCAGCTAACCTTAGCTAGCTAACAGTACACTTTAACTTGAAATGAAAACAACTTTCTGACAAAATTAGAAACATGTAACTATCTGAAAATGTAGCTAGCTAGACTATCTTACCCGTATACACGGATGGATGTTTCACACTCTCTGTCATGGATGCCATGGTTGCTCTTAGTTTGAAGATGTAATCCGGAAACAGGTGTTTTGTACAACAGCATTCCGCGTGTTCTCTTTCGACTTTGTCTGCATATTTGCAATCAAAGGCCAGAATTTTCTCCATCTCCTTAGATATCATACTCTAATTGCACTGATTTCAAAACTGTCCTTCAGAAAGTGGAGAGCAACAACTATGCAGTTCTACTATGTGATATCTTTAAAAAAATGCAGCGTTAGAAATGATTACCTACACATACTGACCAGCTCATATTGTAGACAGAAGCGTGCTACATGACCAATCCGAACTCATCTCTCAGGATTTCCAGCCCACTCATTATCTCAGCCAATTTTGGCTAGTGGGAAGCTTGTTAACTTTTTCTGTGGCTAAACCAACTAAGCTCGTAATTTCAAAATTGTGTTCGTTTTTACAGCTGGTATACAAGTTTGTTATTAAGGCACATGAAAGTTCACATGTTCCAGAAGGCATTTCTGCCTTTTGATAAAAACAATAAGTTTATGTTCAAATGGCTCTCGTGTGAAGTTGTGACGCGCGCGACGTTCATTTGTGAAACGAGTCACAAATGCCTTGAGTCAATAAGTATTCAAACCCTTTGTTATGGCAAGCCTAAATAAAGTTGAATGGACTCTGAGTGCAATAATAGTGTTTAACATGATTTTTGAATGACTACCTCATCTCAGTAAGCCACACATACAATTATCTGTAAGGTCCCCCAGTCGAGCAGTGAATTTCAAACCCAGATTCAACCACAATGACCAGGGAGGTTTTCCAATGCTTTGCAAAGAAGGGCACCGATTGGTAGATGGGTAAAAATAAAAAATGCAGACATGAAATATCCCTTCGAGCATGATGAAGTTATTAATTGCACTTTGGATGGTGTATCAATGGTTACATTAAAACAGTTAAAGAGTTAATATGGCTGTGATATAATGAAGACTGAGGATGGATCAACAACATTGTAGTTACTCCACAAAACTAACCCAATTGACAGAGTGAAAAGAAGGAAGCCTGTACAGAATAAAATTATTCCAAAACATGCATCCTGTTTGCAACAAGGCACTAAAGTAAAAGTAATACTGCAAAAAAACGTGGCAAAGCAATTCACGTTTTGTCCTGAATACAAAGTGTTATGTTTGGGGAAAATCCAACACAACACATTACTGAGAACCACTCTCCATATGTTCAAGCATAGTGGTGGCTGCATCATGTTATGGGTATGCTTGTCATCGTTAAGGACTGGGTAGTTTTTCAGGATACAAAATTAATGGAATGGAGTTAAGCACAGGCAGAATCCTAGAGGAAAACCTGGTTCAGTCTTCTTTCTTACCAGACACTGGGAGATGAATTCACCTTTCAGCAGGACAATAACCTAAAACACAAGGCCAAATCTACACTGGAGTTGCTTACCAAGAAGACAGTGAATGTTCCTGAGAGGCCAAGTTACAGTTTTGACTTAAAATCTACTTGAAAATCTAAAAGGGTTGTCTAGCAATGATCAACAACCAATTTGACGGAGCTTGAAGAATTTTGAAAAGAATAATGGGCAAACGTTGCACAATCCAGGTGTGGGAAGCTCTTAGAGACTTACCCAGAAAGACTCACAGCTGTAATCGCTCTTAGAGACTTACCCAGTAAGACTCACAGATGTAATCGCTCTTAGAGACTTACCCCAGAAAGACTCACAGCTGTAATCGCTCTTAGAGACTTACCCAGAAAGACTCACAGCTGTAATCGCTGCCAAAGGTGCATCTACAAAAGTATTGACCCAGGAGTGTGATATTTATGTAAAGTAGATATTTCTGTATTTCATTTTCAATACATTTGCAGACATGTCTAAAAACATGTTTTCACTTTGCCATTATGGGATATTGTGTAGATGGGTGAATTCAGGTTGTAACACAACAAAATGTGGAAAAAGTTAAGGGGTATGAATACTTTCTGAAGGTACTAAATTAAACAATGTATTATTGCACATGCCAATTTTCCCCTTACAAATGTCCAGCTTCGTTGTACAAACGAGAGAAGCAGTAGTTGAAATACATTTCTGTTTCATCTGTGCAAGCATGTTTTCTCCTTACAGCTGGGTCTCAAATTAACTGTCCATCAATCAAACTCGAGATCCATTTAACTCACATATTCCAGTTCTGTTTATGTTTAAAATATGGTGCCTTTGTATAATTTCCACAACTGATTATAGTCAGGCTAATGAGATGTAGTCAGGCTAATGAACACAGGAGAGAGAGTGATGTAGTCAGGCTAATGAACACAGGAGAGAGAGAGAGTGATGTAGTCAGGCTAATGAACACAGGAGAGAGAGTGATGTAGTCAGGCTAATGAACACAGGAGAGAGAGAGTGATGTAGTCAGGCTAATGAACACAGGAGAGTGAGTGATGTAGTCAGGCTAATGAACACAGGAGAGTGAGTGATGTAGTCAGGCTAATGAACACAGGAGAGAGAGTGATGTAGTCAGGCTAATGAACACAGGAGAGAGAGTGATGTAGTCAGGCTAATGAACACAGGAGAGAGAGTGATGTAGTCAGGCTAATGAACACAGGAGAGAGAGTGATGTAGTCAGGCTAATGAACACAGGAGAGAGAGTGATGTAGTCAGGCTAATGAACACAGGAGAGAGAGTGATGTAGTCAGGCTAATGAACACAGGAGAGAGAGTGATGTAGTCAGGCTAATGAACACAGGAGAGAGAGTGATGTAGTCAGGCTAATGAACACAGGAGAGAGAGTGATGTAGTCAGGCTAATGAACACAGGAGAGAGAATGATGTAGTCAGGCTAATGAACACAGGAGAGAGAGTGATGTAGTCAGGCTAATGAACACAGGAGAGAGAGTGATGTAGTCAGGCTAATGAACACAGGAGAGAGAGTGATGTAGTCAGGCTAATGAACACAGGAGAGAGAGTGATGTAGTCAGGCTAATGAACACAGGAGAGAGAGTGATGTAGTCAGGCTAATGAACACAGGAGAGAGAGTGATGTAGTCAGGCTAATGAACACAGGAGAGAGAGTGATGTAGTCAGGCTAATGAACAAAGGAGAGAGAGTGATGTAGTCAGGCTAATGAACACAGGAGAGAGAGTGATGTAGTCAGGCTAATGAACACAGGAGAGAGAGTGATGTAGTCAGGCTAATGAACACAGGAGAGAGAGTGATGTAGTCAGGCTAATGAACACAGGAGAGTGAGTGATGTAGTCAGGCTAATGAACACAGGAGAGTGAGTGATGTAGTCAGGCTAATGAACACAGGAGAGTGAGTGATGTAGTCAGGCTAATGAACACAGGAGAGTGAGTGATGTAGTCAGGCTAATGAACACAGGAGAGAGAGTGATGTAGTCAGGCTAATGAACACAGGAGAGAGAGTGATGTAGTCAGGCTAATGAACACAGGAGAGTGAGTGATGTAGTCAGGCTAATGAACACAGGAGAGAGAGTGATGTAGTCAGGCTAATGAACACAGGAGAGTGAGTGATGTAGTCAGGCTAATGAACACAGGAGAGAGAGTGATGTAGTCAGGCTAATGAACACAGGAGAGTGAGTGATGTAGTCAGGCTAATGAACACAGGAGAGAGAGTGATGTAGTCAGGCTAATGAACACAGGAGAGTGAGTGATGTAGTCAGGCTAATGAACACAGGAGAGAGAGTGATGTAGTCAGGCTAATGAACACAGGAGAGTGAGTGATGTAGTCAGGCTAATGAACACAGGAGAGAGAGTGATGTAGTCAGGCTAATGAACACAGGAGAGAGAGTGATGTAGTCAGGCTAATGAACACAGGAGAGAGAGTGATGTAGTCAGGCTAATGAACACAGGAGAGAGAGTGATGTAGTCAGGCTAATGAACACAGGAGAGAGAGTGATGTAGTCAGGCTAATGAACACAGGAGAGTGAGTGATGTAGTCAGGCTAATGAACACAGGAGAGAGAGTGATGTAGTCAGGCTAATGAACACAGGAGAGAGAGTGATGTAGTCAGGCTAATGAACACAGGAGAGAGAGTGATGTAGTCAGGCTAATGAACACAGGAGAGAGAGTGATGTAGTCAGGCTAATGAACACAGGAGAGTGAGTGATGTAGTCAGGCTAATGAACACAGGAGAGAGAGTGATGTAGTCAGGCTAATGAACACAGGAGAGAGAGTGATGTAGTCAGGCTAATGAACACAGGAGAGAGAGTGATGTAGTCAGGCTAATGAACACAGGAGAGAGAGTGATGTAGTCAGGCTAATGAACACAGGGAGAGAGGAGTGATGTAGTCAGGCTAATGAACACAGGAGAGAGAGTGATGTAGTCAGGCTAATGAACACAGGAGAGAGAGTGATGTAGTCAGGCTAATGAACACAGGAGAGAGAGTGATGTAGTCAGGCTAATGAACACAGGAGAGAGAGTGATGTAGTCAGGCTAATGAACACAGGAGAGAGAGTGATGTAGTCAGGCTAATGAACACAGGAGAGAGAGTGATGTAGTCAGGCTAATGAACACAGGAGAGAGAGAGTGATTGTAGTCAGGCTAATGAACACAGGAGAGAGAGTGATGTAGTCAGGCTAATGAACACAGGAGAGAGAGTGATGTAGTCAGGCTAATGAACACAGGAGAGAGAGTGATGTAGTCAGGCTAATGAACACAGGAGAGAGAGTGATGTAGTCAGGCTAATGAACACAGGAGAGAGAGTGATGTAGTCAGGCTAATGAACACAGGAGAGAGAGTGATGTAGTCAGGCTAATGAACACAGGAGAGAGAGTGATGTAGTCAGGCTAATGAACACAGGAGAGAGAGTGATGTAGTCAGGCTAATGAACACAGGAGAGAGAGTGATGTAGTCAGGCTAATGAACACAGGAGAGAGAGTGATGTAGTCAGGCTAATGAACACAGGAGAGAGAGTGATGTAGTCAGGCTAATGAACACAGGAGAGAGAGTGATGTAGTCAGGCTAATGAACACAGGAGAGAGAGTGATGTAGTCAGGCTAATGAACACAGGAGAGAGAGTGATGTAGTCAGGCTAATGAACACAGGAGAGAGAGTGATGTAGTCAGGCTAATGAACACAGGGAGAGAGAGTGCATGTAGTCGGCTAATGAACACAGGAGAGTGAGTGATGTAGTCAGGCTAATGAACACAGGAGAGAGAGTGATGTAGTCAGGGTAATGAACACAGGAGAGAGAGTGATGTAGTCAGGCTAATGAACACAGGAGAGAGAGTGATGTAGTCAGGCTAATGAACACAGGAGAGAGAGTGATGTAGTCAGGCTAATGAACACAGGAGAGAGAGTGATGTAGTCAGGCTAATGAACACAGGAGAGAGAGTGATGTAGTCAGGCTAATGAACACAGGAGAGAGAGTGATGTAGTCAGGCTAATGAACACAGGAGAGAGAGTGATGTAGTCAGGCTAATGAACACAGGAGAGAGAGTGATGTAGTCAGGCTAATGAACACAGGAGAGAGAGTGATGTAGTCAGGCTAATGAACACAGGAGAGAGAATGATGTAGTCAGGCTAATGAACACAGGAGAGTGAGTGATGTAGTCAGGCTAATGAACACAGGAGAGAGAGTGATGTAGTCAGGGTAATGAACACAGGAGAGAGAGAGTGATGTAGTCAGGCTAATGAACACAGGAGAGAGAGTGATGTAGTCAGGCTAATGAACACAGGAGAGAGAGTGATGTAGTCAGGCTAATGAACACAGGAGAGAGAGTGATGTAGTCAGGCTAATGAACACAGGAGAGAGAGTGATGTAGTCAGGCTAATGAACACAGGAGAGAGAGTGATGTAGTCAGGCTAATGAACACAGGAGAGAGAGTGATGTAGTCAGGCTAATGAACACAGGAGAGAGAGTGATGTAGTCAGGCTAATGAACACAGGAGAGAGAGTGAGGTAGTCAGGCTAATGAACACAGGAGAGAGAGTGATGTAGTCAGGGCTAATGAACACAGGAGAGAGAGTGATGTAGTCAGGCTAATGAACACAGGAGAGTAGAGTGATGTAGTCAGGCTAATGAACACAGGAGAGAGAGTGATGTAGTCAGGCTAATGAACACAGGAGAGAGAGTGATGTAGTCAGGCTAATGAACACAGGAGAGAGAGTGATGTAGTCAGGCTAATGAACACAGGAGAGAGAGAGTGATGTAGTCAGGCTAATGAACACAGGAGAGAGAGAGTGATGTAGTCAGGCTAATGAACACAGGAGAGAGAGTGATGTAGTCAGGCTAATGAACACAGGAGAGAGAGTGATGTAGTCAGGCTAATGAACACAGGAGAGAGAGTGATGTAGTCAGGCTAATGAACACAGGAGAGAGAGTGATGTAGTCAGGCTAATGAACACAGGAGAGAGAGTGATGTAGTCAGGTTCTGCAACGTCAGAAAACTGGCTAATGAAAGGGGTTTATCTTGATTAGATGTCGACCGATTATGATTTTTCAACACCGATACCGATTCCGATTATTGGTGGGCCCCCCCGCCCAAAAAGGCGGTACCGATTAATCGGCCGATTTCTTTTAATTAATTAATTTGGTTGTAATAATGACAATTACAACAATACTGAACACTTTTATTTGAACTTAATATAATACATCAATCAAATCAATTTGGCCTCAAATAAATAATGAAACATGTTCAATTTGGTTTAAATAATGCAAAAACAAAGTGTTGGAGAAGAAAGTAAAAGTGCAATATGTGCCATGTAAAAACGCTAACATTTAAGTTCCTCGCTCAGAACATGAGAACATATGAAAGCTGGTGGTTCCTTTTAACATGAGTCTTCAATATTCCCAGATAAGAAGTTTTAGGTTGTAGTTATTATAGGAATTATAGGACTATTTCTCTCTATACCATTTGTATTTCATATACCTTTGACTATTGGATGTTCTTATAGGCAATTTAGTGTTGCCAGCCTAATCTCGGGAGTTGATAGGCTTGAAGTCATAAACAGCGCTGTGCTTCAAGCATTGCTAAGAGCTGCTGGCAAACGCAGTAAAGTGCTGTTTGAATGAATGCTTACGAGCCTGCTGCTGCCTACCAATGCTCAGTCAGACTACTCTATCAAATATCAAATCATAGACTTAATTATAATAAACAAACAGATAAACACACAGCCTTTGGTCATTAATATGGTCAAATCCAGAAACGATCATTTAGAAAACAAAAACGTTTATTCTTTCAGTGAAATAAGGAACCGTTCCGTATTTTATCTAACGGGTGGCATCCCTAAGTCTAAATATTGCTGTTACATTGCACAACCTTCAATGTTATGTCATAATTACGTAAAATTCTGGCAAATTAATTACGGTCTTTGTTAGGAATAAATGGTCTTCACACAGTTTGCAACGAGCCAGGCAGCCCAAACTGCTGCATATACCCTGACTGCTTGCACTGAACGCAAGAGAAGTGACACAATTTCCCTAGTTAATATTGCCTGCTAACATGCATTTATTTTAACTAAACATGCAGGTTTAAAGATATATACTTGTGTATTGATTTTAAGAAAGGCATTGATGCTTATGGTTAGGTGCTGCCACCCAGTCTCCTCGTGGATTGCAATCTAATGGGCCATAATCGGCGTCCAAAAAGCCCTATTACCGATTGTTATGAAAACTTTAAATCGGCCATGCCGATTAATCGGTCGACCTCTAATAGGTATATATGCGATGCGGTACGACAGCTGAACTAAGCTCTTGTGGCATTAATAATTTATATTCTTCAAACAACAATGGGTACGTATCATTAATTTATAAGTACAAAAATGGATGTAGAAACTACAGATTGCCCCTTTAGGTAAAGAACACAAGGCTAGTTCAGACTGCTGTAGGACACCAGGCTAGTTCAGACTGCTGTAGGACTCCAGCCTAGTTCAGACTGCTGTAGAACACCAGGATAGTTCAGACTGCTGTAGGACACCAGGCTAGTTCAGACTGCTGTAGGACTCCAGTCTAGTTCAGACTGCTGTAGAACACCAGGATAGTTCAGACTGCTGTAGGACACCAGCCTAGTTCACGGACACCAGCCTAGTTCACACTGCTGTAGGACACCAGCCTAGTTCAGACTGCTGTAGAACACCAGGCTAGCTCAGACTGCTGCACATATGAAAGCTGGTGGTTCCTTTTAACACGAGTCTTCAATATTCCCAGGTAAGAAGTTTTAGGTTGAGGTTATTATAGGAATTATAGGACTATTTCTCTCTATACCATTTGTATTTCATATACCTTTGACTATTGGATGTTCTTATAGGCACTTTAGTATTGCCAGTGTAACAGTATATATATATTTTTAAACCTGCATATTTAGTTAATATTGCCTGCTAACATGAATTTCTTTTAACTAGGGAAATTGTGTCACTTCTCTTGCGTTCTGTGCAACAGAGTCAGGGTATATGCAGCAGTTTGGGCTGCCTGCCTCGTTGCGAACTGTGTGAAGACTATTTCTTCCTAACAAAGACAGCCAACTTCGCCAAACGGGGGATGATTTAACAAAAGCGCATTTGCGAAAAAAGCATAATCGTTGCACGAATGTACCTAACCATAAACATCAATGCCTTTCTTAAAATCAATACACAGAAGTATATATTTTTAAGCCTGCATATTTAGTTAAAAGAAATCCAGGTTAGCAGGCAATATTAAACTAGGGAAATGGTGTCACTTCTCTTGCATTCATTGCACACAGAGTCAGGGTATATGCAGCAGTTTGGGCTGCCTGGCTCGTTGCGAACTAATTTGACAGCATTTTACATAATTATGACATAACATTGAAGGTTGTGCAATGTAACAGGAATATTTAGACTTAGGGATGCCACCCGTTAGATAAAATACGGAACGGTTCCGTATTTCACTGAAAGAATAAACGTTTCATTTTCTAAATGATAGTTTCCGGATTCGACCATATTAATGACCTAAGGCTCGTATTTCTGTGTGTTATTATCTTATAATTAAGTCTATGATTTGATATTTGATAGAGCAGTCTGACTGAGCGGTGGTAGGCAGCAGCAGGCTCGTAAGCATTCATTCAAACAGCACTTTCGTGCATTTGCCAGCAGCTCTTCGCAATGTTTCAAGCCCATCAACTCCCGAGATTAGGCTGGTGTAACCGATGTGAAATGGCTAGCTAGTTAGCGGGGTGCGCGCTAATAACGTATCAAACGTCACTCGCTCTGAGACTTGGAGTAGTTGTTCACCTTGCTCTGCAAGGGCCACAGCTTTTGTGGAGCGATGGGTAACGATGCTTCGAGGGTGGCTGTTGTCGATGTGTTCCTTGTTCGAGCCCAGGTAGGGGCGAGGAGGGGGACGGAAGCTACAGTGAGGGAAAAAAGTATTTGATCCCCAGCTGATTTTGTACGTTTGCCCACTGACAAAGAAATGATCAGTCTATAATTTTAATGGTAGGTTTATTTGAACAGTGAGAGACAGAATAACAACAACAAAAATCCAGAAAAACGCATGTCAAAAATGTTATGAATTGATTTGCATTTTAATGAAGGAAATAAGTATTTGACCCCTCTGCAAAACATGACTATTAGAAAGATATCAGATTAGATATGGATTAGAAAGGTATCAGATTAGATACGGATTAGAAAAGTATCAGATTAGATACGGATTAGAAAGGTATCAGATTAGATATGGATTAGAAAGGTATCAGATTAGATATGGATTAGAAAGGTATCAGATTAGATATGGATTAGAAAGGTATCAGATTAGATATGGATTAGAAAGGTATCAGATTAGATATGGATTAGAAAGGTATCAGATTAGATATGGATTAGAAAGGTATCAGATTAGATATGGATTAGAAAGGTATCAGATTAGATATGGATTAGAAAGGTATCAGATTAGATACGGATTAGAAAGGTATCAGATTAGATATGGATTAGAAAGGTATCAGATTAGATACGGATTAGAAAGGTATCAGATTATGTATTAGAAACCAAGTATTAAATGTGAGGAGACGGGCAGTTGGGCACACACAAAAACACACACACACACACACACACACACACACTAGGCCTGCCTACAAACACACACACACATCGTAAGTATGTGTGACTATTCAAGACACCATTTTCATCATCATTTTCTTAGTCCTTCCTGGCAGAGCAACAGACCATCACATGTGCAGTTGTCCAGAGACACTGAGCCCGCCTGCCTGACCGTTCTATCAGTCAACTAGGTGACTAGGACTAAGAAGGACAGTTTAGTAATTTGTCAGAAAGAAGCACCATAGATGGTATCTAGAGATGTCTTCACCAGGGCATAAATGTAACTTTCCTTGTCCAAAAGCCACTGTGGCAGGTAGATAAAACAAAAATCTAACAGCCACTCAAACATTGAAAAACAATCTAGTTTGTGAACAAAACAATGTAAAACAGCCAAGAAACACAAGAAGAAAATCTCACTTCAGTAGACTTTTCGTTTTAAAGTAAATTAGACCAAATTTTCTGCCCGTGCGTAGCGCTTCTAAAAAAGAATCTTTCACTCTGCTCTTGACGTGCCCACAGGAAGTGTTGCAGCGCGAGGTGGAAAAGGCTATATACTGTAGGATTCCAAGTTCTTTGATTCATTTAACAGCTATGAAACAAACAAAAAAACGGCAGAAATACAACCGCAGCATTTATTTTACTATAAAATGTGATTATATTTGACTATTTTTGAATCACAAATGTGAATGAAATGCTCTCACTGTGACCAGCTGCTAACGTGGCTGGGGAAATAAGACATCTTACCACACCAATGTCAAAATCGACCTGCATTTGGCAGGTGGCGGGTGTTCATTTTAGGCCCTGGTCTTCACATTAGAGGAAGTGATACATTAGAGGTTGTATTTACAGTACAACAGTACAGGGCAAGGTATAAGCATGCATGCACACTAACAAAGACACACACAACACACACAACACACACACACACACACACACACACACACACACACACACACACACACACACACACACACACACACACACACACACACACACACACACACACACACACACACTGTGAAGCAATAAATCTAAGCCTAATGTCACACAGCAAATGCTTTGGAGTATTTCCAAATGTCGCCTGGGTGGTATAAAGAAAGGCCCAAATTCCTCCTGTGTTTTAAACAACTGCTCTTATTATGGATACTGGTAAGGTACAGTATGTTACAGTCTTATTATGGATACTGGTAAGGTACAGTATGTTACAGTCTTATTATGGATACTGGTAAGATACAGTACGTTACAGTCTTACTATGGATACTGGTAAAATACAGTAGGTTACAGTCTTACTATGGATACTGGTACAGTATGTGTAATTAATATATAGTGAATTCTGAAAGTATTCAGACCCCTTCACTTTTTCCAAATTTTGCTACGTTACAGCATTATTTTAAAATGGATTAAATCGTTTTTTTCCCTCATCAATCTACAAACAATATCCCATAATGACGAAGCAAAAACAGGTATTTAGACATTTTTGAAAATGTATAAAAAATACAAAACTGAAATATTACATTTCCATAAGTATTCAGACCTCTTGCTCAGTACTTTGTTGAAGCACCTTTGGCAGCGATTACAGCCTCAAGTCTTCTTGGATATGACGCTACGAGCTTGGCACACCTGTATTTGGGGAGTTTCTCCCATTCTTCTCTGCAGATCCTCTTCATGTTGGATGGGGAGCATCGCTGTACAACTATTTTCAGGTCTCTCCAGAGATGTTCGATTGGGTTCAAGTCTGGGCTCTGGCTGGGCCACTCAAGGACATTCAGAGACTTGTCCGGAAGCCACTCCTGTATTGTCTTGGCTGTATGCTTGGCATTCAGGCCAAAGAGTTCAATCTTGGTTTCATCAGACCAGAGAATTTTGTTTCTCATGGTCTGAGAGTCCTTTAGGTGCCTTTTGGCAAACTCCAAGCGGTCTGTCATGTCCCTTTTACTGAGGAGTGGCTTCCATCTGGCCACTCTACTATAAAGGCCTGATTGGTGGAGTGCTGCAGAGATGGTTGTCCTTCTGGAAGGTTCTCCTGTCTCCACAGAGGAACTCTGGAGCTCTAGCAGAGTGACCATTGGGTTCTTGGTCACCTTCCTGACCAAGACCCTTCTCCCCCGAATGCTCAGTTTGGCCGGGCGGACAGCTCTAGGAAGAGTCTTGGCGGTTCCAAACTTCTTCCATTTAAGAATGATGGAGGCCACTGTGTTCTTGTGGACCTTCCATGCTACAGAAATGTTTTGGTACCGTTCCCCAGATCTGTGCCTCGACACAATCCTGTCTCAGAACTCTACGGACAATTCCCTCGACCTCATGGCTTGGTTTTTGCTCTGACATGCACTGTCAACTGTGGGACCAAATCACGTCCAATCAATTGAATTTACCACAGGTGGACTCCAATCAAGTTGTAGAAACAACTTAATGGAAACAGGATGCACCTGAGCTCAATTTGGTGTGTCATAACAAAAGGTCTGAAAACTTATGTAAATAAGGTATTTCTGTTTTTTATTTTTAATACATTTGCAAACATTTTTAAAAACCTGTTTTTGCTTTGTCATTATGGGGTATTGTGGGTAGATTGATGAGGGAAAAATGTAATACATTTCATAATAAGGCTGTAATGTAACAAAATGTGGAAAAAGTGAAGGGGTCTGAAAACTTTCCAAATGCACTGTATGTTAGTACTGTCACACCCTGATCTGTTTCACCTGTCTTTGTGTTTGTCTCCACCCCCCTCCAGGTGTCACCCATCTTCCCCATTATTCCCTGTGTATTTATACCTGTGTTCTATGTTTGTCTGTTGCCTGTTCGTCTTGTCTTGCCAAGTCAACCAGCGGTTTTTCCCAGCTCCTGTTTTTCCTAGTCTCTCTTTTCTAGTCCTCCTCGTTCTAACCTTTTGCCTGCCCTGACACTGAGCCCGCCTGCCTGACCGTTCTGCCTGCCCTGACACTGAGCCCGCCTGCCTGACCGTTCTGCCTGCCCTGACACTGAGCCCGCCTGCCTGACCGTTCTGCCTGCCCTGACACTGAGCCCGCCTGCCTGACCGTTCTGCCTGCCCCTGACACTGAGCCCGCCTGCCTGACCGTTCTGCCTGCCCTGACACTGAGCCCGCCTGCCTGACCGTTCTGCCTGCCCTGACACTGAGCCCGCCTGCCTGACCGTTCTGCCTGCCCTGACACTGAACCCGCCTGCCTGACCGTTCTGCCTGCCCCTAACACTGAGCCCGCCTGCCTGACCGTTCTGCCTGCCCTGACACTGAGCCCGCCTGCCTGACCATTCTGCCTTCCCTGACACTGAGCCCGCCTGCCTGACCGTTCTGCCCACCCTGACACTGAGCCCGCCTGCATGACCGTTCTGCCTGCCCCTGACCTCGAGCCTGCCTACCGCCCTGTACCTTCTGTACTCTGACCTGGTTATGAACTCTTACCTGTCCTCGACCTGCCTCTTGCCTGCCCCTCGTTGTTCAATAAATATCAGAGACTCGAACCATCTGCCTCCTGTGTCTGCATCTGGGTCTCGCCTTGAGTCGTTATATGTTGGTACTATGGATACTGGTACTATAGATACTGGTACTATGGATACTGGTACTATGGATACTGGTACTATAGATACTGGTACTATGGATACTGGTACTATGGATACTGGTACTATAGATACTGGTACCATGGATACTGGTACTATAGATACTGGTACCATGGATACTGGTACTATAGATACTGGTACTATAGATACTGGTACTATGGATACTGGTACTATAGATACTGGTACTATAGATACTGGTACTATGGATACTGGTACTATAGATACTGGTACTATGGATACTGGTACTGTAGATACTGGTACTATAGATACTGGTACTATAGATACTGGTACTATGGATACTGGTATTATAGATACTGGTACCATGGATACTGGTACTATAGATACTGGTACCATGGATACTGGTACTATAGATACTGGTACTATAGATACTGGTACTATGGATACTGGTACTATAGATACTGGTACTATAGATACTGGTACTATGGATACTGGTACCATGGATACTGGTACTATAGATACTGGTACCATGGATACTGGTACTATAGATACTGGTACTATAGATACTGGTACTATGGATACTGGTACTATAGATACTGGTACTATAGATACTGGTACTATGGATACTGGTACTATAGATACTGGTACTATGGATACTGGTACTATAGATACTGGTACTATAGATACTGGTACTATGGATACTGGTACTATAGATACTGGTACTATGGATACTGGTACTGTAGATACTGGTACTATAGATACTGGTACTATAGATACTGGTACTATGGATACTGGTACTATAGATACTGGTACCATGGATACTGGTACTATAGATACTGGTACCATGGATACTGGTACTATAGATACTGGTACTATTGATACTGGTACTATGGATACTGGTACTATAGATACTGGTACTATAGATACTGGTACTATGGATACTGGTACCATGGATACTGGTACTGTAGATACTGGTACTATAGATACTGGTACTATGGATACTGGTACTATGGATACTGGTACTATAGATACTGGTACTATGGATACTGGTACTATGGATACTGGTACTTTAGATACTGGTACTATGGATACTGGTACTATAGATACTGGTACCATGGATACTGGTACTGTAGATACTGGTACTATAGATACTGGTACTATGGATACTGGTACTATGGATACTGGTACTATAGATACTGGTACCATGGATACTGGTACTGTAGATACTGGTACTATAGATACTGGTACTATAGATACTGGTACTATGGATACTGGTACTATAGATACTGGTACTATGGATACTGGTACTATAGATACTGGTACTATGGATACTGGTACTATGGATACTGGTACTTTAGATACTGGTACTATGGATACTGGTACTATAGATACTGGTACCATGGATACTGGTACTGTAGATACTGGTACTATAGATACTGGTACTATGGATACTGGTACTATAGATACTGGTACTATGGATACTGGTACCATGGATACTGGTACTATGGATACTGGTACTATGGATACTGGTAGTATAGATACTGGTTCTATAGATACTGGTACTATGGATACTGGTACCATGGATACTGGTACTATGGATACTGGTACAATGGATACTGGTAGTATGGATACTGGTTCTATAGATACTGGTTCTATAGATACTGGTATTATGGATACTGGTATTATGGATACTGGTTCTATAGATACTGGTAGTATAGATACTGGTTCTATAGATACTGGTACTATGGATACTGGTACTATAGATACTGGTTCTATAGATACTGGTATTATGGATACTGGTTCTATAGATACTGGGTATTATATGTTAAAGTCCTACTATGGGTATAGAGGAAACACACAGAGGCAGAATAAATGGTTTTAAATCCATTCTAATTTATCATTTGAATCCAGTTTAAACCTTTGCAATTCACTGTCAGGTGAGACTCAAATCTTAAGAAGCTTGGTTGTTGTATTTTAAAACTGCTATGTTTAATCGCTGTTTTGGGCACCATTTTCTTTCCGTTTGCCAAGTTCTAATTCCAATCTATTTGACTAACGATTGTAACTGCAATTCAAATATCATTAATTGAGTAATAATTGTAACTGTAATTCAAATATCCTTAATTTAGTAATGACAAAACTGCAATTCAAACATCATTAAATGAAACGTGTTGAACTGGTCGTGGTTGTCTATCTTCTGAGTCGGTATGCCAAACATTCAATCTGATTATCTTAAGTCTGTGTCACTGATGTAATAGGATATTAAGAGCTGATGTGTATCTGTCATTAAAGACACAATGACTCCTATAATGGCTGCTGATGGCTGATGGCTGATGGCTGTTACACACACTAATGGAGCCTATAAGATCACTGAGAATGAATCCCTAAAGGTTTGTTACTAAGTTCACCCAGCAGCACAACTCTAGAACAATACAGTGAGTGAACGATGTGCTGTAAAGACATTACCTTTAGTTCATAATTACAGCATTAGCGTTTAATTACAGCATTAGCGTTTAAGTTTAACACATGCACCATCCCAAAAATGATATATACACAACAAAAATATAAACGCATAAATGTAACAGTTTCAAAGATTTTACTGAGTTACAGTTCATAAACTCAGCAAAAAAATAAATGTTCTCTCACTGTCAACTGCGTTTATTTTCAGCAAACTTAACGTGTAAATATTTGTATGAACATAACAAGATTCAACAACTGAGACATAAACTGAACAAGTTCCACAGACATGTGACTAACAGAAATGGAATAATGTGTCGCTGAACAAAGAGGGGGTCAAAATCAAAAGTAACAGTCAGTATCTGGTGTGGCCACCAGCTGCATTAAGTACTGCAGTGCATGTCCTCCTCATGGACTACACCAGATTTGCCAGTTCTTGCTGTGAGATGTTACCCCACTCTCCCACTCTTCCACCAAGGCACCTGCAAGTTCCCGGACATTTCTGGGGGGAATGGCCCTAGCCCTCACCCTCCGATCCAACAGGTCCCAGACGTGCTCAATGGGATTGAGATCCAGGCTCTTCGCTTCCCATCTCCTCAGAATTGTGTACGTGAATCCGCGTTTCTAAGTTTTCATAACTGTGACCTTAATTGCCTACCGTCTGTAAGCTGTCAGTGTCTTAACGACCATTCCACAGGTGCATGTTCATTAATTGTTTATGGTTCATTGAACAAGCATGGGAAACAGTGTTTAAACCCTTTACAATGAAAATCTGTGAAGTTATTTGGATTTTTACGAATTATCTTTGAAAGACAGGGTCCTGAAAAAGGGACATTTCTTTTTTTGCTGAGTTTATAAGGAAATCAGTGAATTGAAACAAATGCATTAGGCCCTAATCTATGGATTTCACATGACTGAGAATACAGATATGCATCTGTTGGTCAGATACCTTAAAAAAAGTAGGGGTGTGGATCAGAGAACCAGTCAGTATCTGGTGTGACCACCATTTGCCTCAAGCAGTGCGACACATCTCCTTCACATAGAGTTGGTCAGGCTGTTGATTGTGGCCTGTGGAATGTTGTCCCACTCCTCTTCAATTGCTGTGCGAAGTTGCTGGATATTGGCGGGAACTGGAACACGCTGTCGTACACGTCAATCCAGAGCATCCCAAACATGCTT
Organism: Salmo trutta; assembly: GCF_901001165.1. Classification (NCBI taxonomy): domain Eukaryota; kingdom Metazoa; phylum Chordata; class Actinopteri; order Salmoniformes; family Salmonidae; genus Salmo; species Salmo trutta. The sequence continues at coordinate 48,211,567 of NC_042979.1, read as the reverse complement.
AATGGGTGACATGTCTGGTGAGTATGCAGGCCATGGAAGAACTGGGACATTTTCAGCTTCCAGGAATTGTGTACAGATCCTTGCGACATGGGGCCGTGCATTATCATGCTGAAACATGAGGTGATGGCGGTGGATGAATGAGAAGACAATGGGCCTCAGGATCTCATCACGGTATATCTGTGCATTCAAATGCAATTGTGTTTGTTGTTCGTAGCTTATGCCTGCCCATAACATAACCACATCGCCAAAATGGGGAACTCTGTTCACAACGTTGACATCAGCAAAATGCTCGACCACACGACACCATACACGTGGTCTGTGGTTGTGAGGCCTGTTGGGCCTACATTAAACTATCTGACAACAGCTCTGGTGGACATACCTGTAGTCAGCATGCCAATTGCACGCTCCCTCAAAACTTGAGACATCTGTGGCATTGTGTTGTGTGACAAAATTGCACATTTTAGAGTGGCCTTTTACTGTCCCCAGCACAAGGTGCACCTGTGTAATGATCATGCTGTTTAATCAGCTTCTTGATATGCCACAACCTGTCAGGTGGGCAAAGGAGAAATGCTCACTAACAGAGGTGTAAACAAATTTGTGCACAACATTTGTGCAAAATAAGCTTTTTGTGCGTATGGAACATTTCTGGGATTTTTTATTTCAGCTCATGAAACATGGGACCAACACTTTACATGTTGCGTTTATATTCATGTTCAGTATATATTATTAATTAATACTGACTAAGACGTGCTGAAGTTAAACCTTATTGACAAGATATTCGTAGAGGTTATAACTTAAAATTGACAGGTTCATGATTTAAAAAAAAAAAAGCAACATCAAAACATTTTTATCTAATTAAATCATGGTGATGTCACAGGCAGCTCAGAATGCCATTAATAAGAGGTTCTGAGTTCAAATCCCAGGTGATGAATATCAATTACTGTATAAATAAACATGTACAATGACAATGTGTGTGAAATATGTACGTTGAAAACATTGTTTGTTAAAAGCAGTGTGTGTAACTAGTTCCACATCCTTCTCTAGGTAAAATGGACAAATTATAATTTGTAGTTAAATGAACATATGAGAGAAGTAAACACATCTTTTTAAGTTGACTGAATTTGGACTATTTACAGTGCCAGTCAAAGGTTTGGACACACCTACTCATTCATGGGATTTATTGATTTTTTTTTACTATTTTCTACATTGTATAATAATATTGAAAACATCAAAACTATGAAATAACACATGTAGTAACCAAAAAAAGTATTAAACAAATCCAAAAATATTTTATATTTGAGATTCTTCAAAGTAGTTACCCTTTGCCTTGATAACAGCTTTGCACACTCTTGGCATGGTGTTAAACTGGGACAAGCTATTCAATCCTGGTGTTAAACAGAGACAAGCTATTAAATCCTCAACAAGCTTTACAACCCCGGAAAGGCCCAGGGCAGTATAGGGATGAGGAGATGGGAAATGGAAAGGCCCAGGGCAGTATAGGGAAGAGGAGATGGGATATGTTTTCCAAAAGCTATTTAACTCTGGAACAAAAAAGGTCTTGTTGGAAACAGGTGATAATATCTGATCACCTTCCAGTTGAGCGTCCTGTCCAGAGTGGGTACATCAAGCTGCCTCAAGCTACTGAAACAGGAGATAGCCTGCCCCTACGGGCCATTCTGGCTCGGACAAGGCTCGCTTGCTTTTCAGTTAACTGAACAAATGACACCAAGAGACAAAAATGAAAGCCTCTTTCTAACAAAAGCCGTAAATTGGGGGAATTATAACTGTGACTGAATGAAAATACTACATCCTTTCACATAGCGTCTCCGACATCTCTATGACATCAGATATACAACACCTAACGTTTCTGTTTTGTAAACCTGTTTAAACGACACCAAGAGACACAAATAAAGCCTCTTCGGACAACTATGACAATAGCACCATATATTTAGAGAATTAGAACTGGTAACTTTTGAAATTAGAACTTTTGTATGGTCTCACTGACATCCACACAATCTCTCTGTCTGACATCCAGACAGACAGACAGACAGACAGACAGACAGACAGACAGACATCCCTACAGACAGACATCCCAACAGACAGACAGACAGACAGACAGACAGACAGACAGACAGACATCCCAACAGACAGACAGACAGACAGACAGACAGACAGACAGACAGACATCCCTACAGACAGACATCCCTACAGACAGACAGACAGACAGACAGACATCCCTACAGACAGACATCCCTACAGAGACATCCCTACAGACAGACAGACAGACAGACAGACAGACAGACAGACAGACAGACAGACAGACAGACATCCCTACAGACAGACATCCCTACAGAGACATCCCTACAGACAGACAGACAGACAGACAGACAGACAGACAGACAGACAGACAGACAGACAGACAGACATCCCTACAGACAGACAGACAGACAGACAGACAGACAGACAGACAGACAGACAGACATCCCTACAGACAGACATCCCTACAGAGACATCCCTACAGACAGACAGACAGACAGACAGACAGACAGACAGACAGACAGACAGACAGACAGACAGACATCCCTACAGACAGACAGACAGACAGACAGACAGACAGACAGACAGACAGACAGACAGACAGACATCCCTACAGACAGACATCCCTACAGACAGACAGACAGACAGACAGACAGACAGACAGACATCCCTACAGACAGACATCCCTACAGAGACATCCCTACAGACAGACAGACAGACAGACAGACAGACAGACAGACAGACAGACAGACAGACAGACAGACAGACAGACAGACAGACAGACAGACAGACAGACAGACAGACAGACAGACAGACAGACAGACAGACAGACAGACAGACAGACAGAGGAATGTAATATATGTCTGTTTGGTCAACAAGAGAAAAGAAACTAAGCACCTTAGTGTGAAATATACCTGGTGCTGAGAGGGAGCAGTGAAGGCATGAAGAGAAGCCAACCACTGTGTCCCAAATGGCACCCTATTCCCTATGTAGTGCACTCCTTTTGTCCAGAGCTCTAAGAATAGGATATAGGAATAGGGTGACATTTCAGACACAACCTAAATCAAATCAAATATCTCTGTTCTATTCTTTAGTTGAAACATCGTTGTTCTATTCATTAGCTGAAACATCGTTGTTCTATTCTTTAGTTGAAACATCGTTGTTCTATTCATTAGCTGAAACATCGTTGTTCTATTCTTTAGTTGAAACATCGTTGTTCTATTCTTTAGTTGAAACATCGTTGTTCTATTCTTTAGTTGAAACATCGTTGTTCTATTCTTTAGTTGAAACATCGTTGTTCTATTCATTAGCTGAAACATCGTTGTTCTATTCTTTAGCTGAAACATCGTTGTTCTATTCTTTAGTTGAAACATCGTTGTTCTATTCTTTAGTTGAAACATCGTTGTTCTATTCATTAGCTGAAACATCGTTGTTCTATTCTTTAGCTGAAACATCGTTGTTCTATTCTTTAGTTGAAACATCGTTGTTCTATTCTTTAGTTGAAACATCGTTGTTCCATTCATTAGCTGAAACATCGTTGTTCCATTCATTAGCTGAAACATCGTTGTTCTATTCATTAGTTGAAACATCACTCATTAGAGAATCTAATCTGATTACCAACCAGTACAAATAGATGTTCTGCTGTGGGCAAACTCAGCAAATCAACGGCAGCTCGCCCAAATAGAGGCCAAGCAGAGTGGAAAAGAAGGACATCCATTGTATTCACATGGGCTCATCCTTTCATGGGCTCATCCTTTCATAGGCTACATCCCAAATGGCACCCTATTCTCTTTGTAAAGCCTTACTTTCCCTATGGCCCTGGTCAAAAGCAGTGCACTATGTAGGGTATAACTTGGGACTAGACCATTGAGAGAGAGAGAACCATTTACATAATCATAACACTATCAAACTATTTTGATTGGTTTTGAGGCCACCATTTATGACAGGGCCATCTTGTAGCGCTACTAAAACAAGTGTTTTTGGCGCCACAGATGTCTCAAGTTTAGAGGTAGCGTGCAATTGACATGCTGACTGCAGGAATGTCCACCAGAGCTGTTTCCAGAGAATTGAATGTCCATTTCTCTACCATAAGCCACCTCCAACATCTTTTTAGAGAATTCTGCAGCACGTGCAACCGGCCTCACAACCGCAAACCATGTTAAACCATGCAAGCCCAGGACCTCCACATCCGGCTTCTTCACCTGCGGGATCGTCTGAGACCAGCCATCCCGGACAGCTGATAAAACTGTTGGTTTGCACACCCTAAGAATATCTGCACAAATCTGCGTGCTCGTCGTCCTCACCAGGGTCTTGACCTGACTGCAGTTTGGCATCGTAACCAACTTGAGTGGGCAAATGCTCACCTTCAATTGCCACTGGCTCTTCACAAATGAATGCGGGTTTCAGCTGTACCAGGCAGATGGTGTTCTGTGGATGAGCGGTTTGCTGATGTCAACGTTGTGAACAGAGTGGTGGGTGGTGGGGTTATGGTATGGGACCCATGGTGGAGGTGGGGTTATGGTATGGGACCCATGGTGGAGGTGGGGTTATGGTATGGGACAGGCATAAGCTACGGACAACAAACACAATTGCATTTTATCGATGGCAATTTGAATGCACAGAGATACCGTGATGAGATCCTGAGGTCCATTGTCGTGCCATTCATCCGCCGCCATCACCTCATGTTTCAGCATGATAATGCACGGCCCCATGTGGCATGGACCAATATCCAGCAACTTCACACAGCCATTGAAGAGGAGTGGGACAACATTCCACAGGCCACCAATCAACAGCCTGATCAACTCTACGTGAAGGAGATGTGTCGCGCTGCAGGAGGTAAACGGTGGTTTTCTGATCCACTCCACTACTTTTTGTTTAAGGTATCTGGGACCAACAGATGCATATCTGTATTCCCAGTCATGTGAATTGACTGATTTCCTTATATGAACTGTAACTCAGTTAAATCCTTGAAATTGTTGCATGTTGCGTTTATATTTTTGTTCAGTGCAAGTTAATATCACTAGCGCTATTGAAAAGCTCCACGCTTGGTTTAATACGGTGGTAAAGTATGTTTAGCTTGGTCATAGAAATAATTATCTCATATCTGAAACACTGATGGGAATGAAGGAGAAAGAGAGAGAGACACAACCCATATTTATATTTATTTATTTTCCCTTTTGTACTATTTACACATCGTTACAACACTGTATATGGCCATAATATGACATCTGAAATGACTCTATTCCTTTGGAACTTCTGTGAGTGTAATGTTTACTGTACATTTTATATTGTTTATTTCACTTTTGTTTATTATCTATTTCACTTGCTTTGACAATGTAAACATATGTTTCCCATGACAACAAAGCCCCTTAAATTGAGGGAGAGGGGGAGAGAGAGACAGACAGACAGAGAGAGACAGAGAGAGAAAGAGAGAGAGAGAGTGAGTGAGACAGAAAGAGAGAGAGAGACCGACAGAGATAGAGAGCGAGACAGAGCGAGAGAGCGAGACAGAGAGAGAGAGCGAGACAGAGAGCGAGACAGAGAGAGAGACAGAGAGAGAGCGAGAGAAAGAGAGAGAGACCGACAGAGATAGAGAGAGCGAGACAGAGCGAGAGAGCGAGACAGAGAGAGAGAGCGAGACAGAGAGCGAGACAGAGACAGAGACATCGAGAGAGCGAGAGAAAGAGAGAGAGACCGACAGAGATAGAGAGAGAGAGCGAGACAGAGCGAGAGAGCGAGACAGAGAGAGAGAGCGAGACAGAGAGCGAGACAGAGAGAGAGACAGAGAGAGAGCGAGACAGAGAGAGAGAGCGAGACAGAGATAGAGAGAGCGAGACAGAGCGAGAGAGCGAGACAGAGAGAGAGAGCGAGACAGAGAGCGAGACAGAGAGAGAGACAGAGAGAGAGCGAGAGAAAGAGAGAGAGACCGACAGAGATAGAGAGAGAGAGCGAGACAGAGCGAGAGAGCGAGACAGAGAGAGAGAGCGAGACAGAGAGAGAGACAGAGAGAGAGCGAGACAGAGAGAGAGAGCGAGACAGAAGAGAGAGAGGAGAGCGAGACAGAGAGAGAGCGAGACAGAAGAGAGAGAGAGCGAGACAGAGAGAGAGAGAGGGCGAGACAGAGAGAGAGAGAGGGCGAGACAGAGAGAGAGAGAGGGCGAGACAGAGAGAGAGAGAGAGCGAGACAGAAGAGAGAGGGCGAGACAGAGAAGAGAGCGAGACAGAGAAGAGAGCGAGACAGAGAGAGAGCGAGACAGAGAGAGAGCGAGAGAAGAGAGAGAGACCGACAGAGATAGAGAGAGAGAGCGAGACAGAGCGAGAGAGCGAGACAGAGAGAGAGAGCGAGACAGAGAGCGAGACAGAGAGAGAGACAGAGAGAGAGCGAGACAGAGAGAGAGAGAGGGCGAGACAGAGAGCGAGACAGAGAGAGAGACAGAGAGAGAGCGAGACAGAGAGAGAGAGAGGGCGAGACAGAGAGAGAGAGAGGGGCGAGACAGAGAGAGAGAGAGGGCGAGACAGAGAGAGAGAGAGAGCGAGACAGAGAGAGAGAGCGAGACAGAGAGAGAGAGCGAGACAGAGAGAGAGAGCGAGACAGAGAGAGAGCGAGACAGAGAGAGAGAGAGACACAGAGAGAGAGCGAGACACAGAGAGAGAGAGACAGAAAGAAAGAGAGAGACAGAGAGAGAGAGAATTCTTCACATTCACATCTGTATAAACCAAGGTTACAATACTATAGACAGGGTTACATCTGTATGAGGTTATAACACTATAGACAGGGTTATATCTGTATAAGGTTATAACACTATAGACAGGGTTATATCTGTATAAGGTTATAACACTATAGACAGGGTTATATCTGTATGAGGTTATAACACTATAGACAGGGTTATATCTGTATGAGGTTATAACACTGTAGACAGGGTTATATCTGTATGAGGTTATAACACTATAGACAGGGTTATATCTGTATGAGGTTATAACACTATAGACAGGGTTATATCTGTATGAGGTTATAACACTGTAGACAGGGTTATATCTGTATAAGGTTATAACACTGTAGACAGGGTTATATCTGTATGAGGTTATAACACTGTAGACATGGTTATATCTGTATGAGGTTATAATACTGTAGACATGGTTACATCTGTATGAGGTTATAACACTATAGACAGGGTTATATCTGTATAAGGTTATAACACTGTAGACAGGGTTATATCTGTATGAGGTTATAACACTGTAGACATGGTTATATCTGTATGAGGTTATAACACCATAGACAGGGTTATATCTGTATAAGGTTATAACACTATAGACAGGGTTATATCTGTATGAGGTTATAACACTATAGACAGGGTTATATCTGTATAAGGTTATAACACTATAGACAGGGTTATATCTGTATAAGGTTATAACACTATAGACAGGGTTATATCTGTATAAGGTTATAACACTATAGACAGGGTTATATCTGTATGAGGTTATAACACTATAGACAGGGTTATATCTGTATGAGGTTATAACACTGTAGACAGGGTTATATCTGTATAAGGTTATAACACTATAGACAGGGTTATATCTGTATGAGGTTATAACACTGTAGACAGGGTTATATCTGTATGAGGTTATAACACTGTAGACATGGTTATATCTGTATGAGGTTATAACACTGTAGACATGGTTATATCTGTATGAGGTTATAACACTATAGACAGGGTTATATCTGTATGAGGTTATAACACTATAGACAGGGTTATATCTGTATAAGGTTATAACACTGTAGACAGGGTTATATCTGTATAAGGTTATAACACTATAGACAGGGTTATATCTGTATAAGGTTATAACACTGTAGACAGGGTTATATCTGTATAAGGTTATAACACTATAGACAGGGTTATATCTGTATGAGGTTGTAACACTGTAGATTGTGTTTTTACATTCATTTTTATTTCTATTGGTTTTTCATTTTTTTTAATTGAAATTCAGTTTAGTTTCAGTTAATTTTCAGACCTGATTTGCTCATTTTTATTCAGTTATAATTGTATAAAGACATTTATATTTTGTTTTTATATAATTTTGTTTAGATTTTTAGTGTTAGTGACAAAAAGCATGCCAGGGAGGCTAGGAAACACAGTTGTGTTGTATAGTGGGGGTTTCAGTGATAGCTCAGATCATAGCCTAGGTTAGGTTTCAATCATAAAGTCAATCTCAATGTGACTTAGATTTAAATGGAATAGCACTGAGACTGGTGCAACAAATATGTTGGAAGGAAACTCTCTGTCACCCATGTTTACACAACTGAGGAGCACCAATCCAAAGCTTTTTAACGTGGAAGAAGAATCAAGTTAGCTACATAGCAAATTTTCCCCTGTTAGCTAGTGATAGTGAAAGGGGGATACCTAGTCAGTTGGAAAGGGGGATACCTCCACTCTAACCACTAGGCTACCTGCCGCCCCTCCACTCTAACCACTAGGCTACCTGCCTCCCCTCCACTCTAACCACTAGGCTACCTGCCGCCCCTCCACTCTAACCACTAGGCTACCTGCCGTCCCTCCACTCTAACCACTAGGCTACCTGCCGCCCCTCCACTCTAACCACTAGGGTACCTGCCGCCCCTCCACTCTAACCACTAGGCTACCTGCCGCCCCTCCACTCTAACCACTAGGCTACCTGCCGCCCCTCCACTCTAACCACTAGGCTACCTGCCGCCCCTCCACTCTAACCACTAGTCTACCTGCCGCACCCCTTGATGCTAGGTCTATTTGAAACATCACCATCTCCTGGCAGGATTTATTTAGCCGGCAGATTCAGTAGCTTGAAAACCCTCCAACATATAGGGATTTACAAGAGGGTCCTGGTCAAAAGTAGAGCCGCACTATATAAGAAATAAGGTTCACTTTCAGACGGACCCACTCACCTGAGAGAAGTTCAGTCCATTGAGTGGGTGACACTGCTCCTCCACCTTCTCCACGGCTCCTGTCCTCTTCCTCATTCTCTCTGCCTCCTGGGCCAGGTACAGATCCAACACCGGTACACCCCTCGTCTTGATGTCCGCCTCCGTCAACGAGTTCACCATCAACATCACCCAAACAGGCCTCTTCCTCTCCCAGTTCCCAGCTATTGCATTAAACAGGTAGTCAGCGTAGAGGCCTTTACCCCTCTGGTCAGGAGTCATCCACGACGGCATCATAAGCTTGACGTACTCCAAGTGCCTCTTGAGGCGTCCGTAGATGTCCCTGGGTAGAACATCCTGTAGGGTTCCCCCCTGGGGGAGGAGCTGGCAGCTGGTCAGGGCTGAGATGGTGTAGGGATCAGTCAAGTCCAGCTCCAAGTAAACCATGTTGCTCTCCTGGAAAGCCTTCTTGGAGTTCTCTGGGATAAAGTCCCAGACGCGCGTGTAAGGGACATGGATCGTGCCGTAGAAGTAGGACGGAGGGTTACGTTTGATGGTCCACAGGAAAGAGTTCAGATCACTTTGCTGCCGACGGTGAAAGAAGAAGAAAAAGAAACATGAGTGAATTAGTGTTATTATTACCAGGCTATTACATTTACATTTTACATTTTAGTCATTTAGCAGACGCCCTTATCCAGAGCGACTTACAGTAGTGAATGCATACATTTCATTTCATACATTTCATACATTATTTTTTCTGTGCTGGCCCCCCGTGGGAATCGAACCCACAACCCTGGTGTTGCAAACATCATGCTCTACCACATTAGTAGGAGGACCTGAGCCCTAGGACCATGCCTCAGGACTACCTGGCATGATGACTCCTTGCTGTCCCCAGTCCACCTGGCCGTGCTGCTGCTCCAGTTTCAACTGTTCTGCCTGCGGCTATGGAACCCTGACCTGTTCACCGGACGTGCTACCTGTCCCAGACCTGCTGTCCCAGACCTGCTGGAACCCTGACCTGTTCACCGGATGTGCTACCTGTCCCAGACCTGCTGGAACCCTGACCTGTTCACCAGACGTGCTACCTGTCCTAGACCTGCTGTTTACAACTCTCTAGGCTCAGCAGGAGCGGTAGAGATACTCTCAAAGATCGGCTATGAAAAGCCAACTGACATTTACTCTTGTGTTACTGACTTGTTGCATCCTCGACAACTACTGTGATTGTTATTATTTGACCATGCTGGTCATTTATGAACATTTGAACATCTTGGCCATGTTCTGTTATAATCTCCACCCGGCACAGCCAGAAGAGGACTGGCCACCCCTCATAGCCTGGTTCCTCTCTAGGTTTCTTCCTAGGTTCTGGCCTTTCTAGGGAGTTTTTCCTAGCCACCGTGCTTCTACACCTGCATTGCTTGCTGTTTGGGGTTTTAGGCTGGGTTTCTGTACAGCACTTTGAGATATCAGCTGATGTAAGAAGGGCTATATAAATACATTTGATTTGATTTGATTATTAAGGCCTATACTACCACATTAGTGTTATTATTACCAGGCTATATAACCACATTAGTGTTATTATTACCAGGCTATAAAACCACATTAGTGTTTTTATTACCAGGCTATAAAACCACATTAGTGTTTTTATTACCAGGCTATAAAACACATTAGTGTTATTATTACCAGGCTATAAAACCCCATTAGTGTTTTTATTACCAGGCTATAAAACCCCATTAGTGTTTTTATTACCAGGCTATAAAACCACATTAGTGTTTTTATTACCAGGCTATAAAACCCCATTAGTGTTATTATTACCAGGCTATAAAACCCCATTAGTGTTATTATTACCAGGCTATACTACCACATTAGTGTTATTATTACCAGGCTATAAAACCAAATTAGCGTTTTTTGGTCAACCCCAAACCTGATCATATAAAGTAATTTATGTGAACAATGGTCTTATGGCTGGCTGTGTGTGTGTGATGCCATTCACCAACTATGTCACTAAAGTTAAACTGGACAAACAAAGCATTTTAATGGGTAACCCTTCTAGAACAGACTTATAATAACCACAAACTAATAAAAGTTCTTATCCATTGCAAACAGACAGCAGGAACAGGGTGCCATTTAAATTGACTGAGACTGTTGATTCTAAATGTGGTTGGCTATTTGATTCTCGATAATAGACTGATCATGTCTTATTTACAGGTACACTGGACTAACACAATACACATCTGATATGAACTGCGCTCTCAGAGGAAATGGAAACTTTACAGGTTGAATGAATGAATGAACTAGCCAAAGAAAATAAAAAACTGGAAAAGACTGGAAGAATCATAACATAATTTATAGGCTGAAACTGGACAGCGGACATTCAAATAGTCCTACTCAAATCCCGGTTGATTTAAATACTGTTTCAATGTAGAGAAAAAGGGTATAATTTCCTTAGATGTAAGACTAATTATATTAGAGAGAACGTGATATGAGGGCACTTACTTTCTTATTGAGCTCGCAGTTAGAGGGCTCCCGGAGGCTCCATTGGTCGGTTCCTTTCACCAGCAGTATTAGGAACGCTTGAATAAATGTGACCCAGGAGACCAGCATCGTAACTCCAAACGTGCACGCTATTTTCACGTGTCGCAAGATGAAGCTACCCAAAAAAACAACTCGCTCCGGGGAAATTGACTAAATTAATTTCCCAATTTCAGTTCCATGGAAATAATAAGTCAAACACACCGACATATAGAATATCTACCTTTCTGCCGCCGGAAGAACTCATGTTTGAGTGAAATTGCTTTCAATAGTTAACTTGAGTGTTGTTTTTTTCCCCTCCTGGGAAAGCATTGACGTTATTTGGTGGCTATGTCGTCACGCTGTTTGCCTCATATCTGCTAATAAAGGTGCATGACCCGCGAGGGAAGCCGATAGTAGAATAGCCCTCAATAAGATCAATCAAATGTATATTTCCCGTTTTCTATAGCCCACTCACTCAGAGAAGCGAACAGACTGTGCACGATGAGTAACAGGTTATGTTCTGAACTAAAAACGACGTGCGCCGCGGGTTCCGAAATGAGCGGTGGATTTCATTCCTCCCTCGCTGCGATGTTGTTATACTTTCCAAACACAGGCCCGCAGATATAAATTAGTGTACAAGTACCGTTCGCAACACTTTATTTTAGAATCCGGTTGTCCAACTCCAAAGCGGCATCAACCGTACGCGAATCCTCTGAAGAAACGGGAGAAAACGTTCTTTACCGTGTCGTCTGTGTTTCCATAACTCCAGACTCCCCTCGTTACTCCCTCACAGTGTTGCTGGAGTGTGAGCATCTCTGTCAGGCATGGGGCATACCTACCCTCCTGCCTCCCCCTCCTCCCCCCTTACACACTCACGCTGTGCAATCTGATTGAACATCTCTCTCTCCGCAGGTCCGGGCGGGATATATAAGGAGCACACGCATTCACTTCAAAAGTCCAAACCGAGTCCGTTTGTTCTGTTCCTCCGGGCTTTTATCAAGGGGGCTTTCAAGGCATCCTGGACAGGGTTGTAGCGGAGTTGTCCAGAGATCACTCTCTCATCCCCCAACAGTAGGCTAGCTACATTCATAGTGGGACAAGTGATTTCACACCCAGGAATAGAATAAAACAAGTAAACAATTACAACGTATTGTAACGACCCTGGGTTTATAAGCGCGGAAATCGACTCTGCCGCTGGAGCATACTTTTGCGGCACAGTCGATAGCGCGCCGGACTTCGGGCTTGAAGGTCGAGGGTTCTAGACCTGCTCCCTGCCTGTTCATTACAGTATTTAGGTGACTGAAAATCAATACTGTTTTATTTTTCTTATAATTCCATATGTTTTACCTTTATTTAACCAGGAAGCCTAGTCCTAATTTATCAAATTGCAAATATTTATTATTACCATTATTATGGTAAATCACCGACTCCTTTATTGAGTGGGATAGAGATAACGGGCTGAATTGACTATTAGGAGGGCAAGCGGGGTTGTTTGGATTACCTTGTAGTTCCATAATGTCCTGCTAATGTCCTATCTGCTAAACCACCGCGACATTACCACCAGAATACACCCGCCGATGCCAACACCCCTGTTCTCAGAACATCCTGTCGCAATTATCACTCTCACAGCACACAGTTAAACAGCCTGTACGTTGATGTAAAGAGTAAAGAGACAGACGTCTATGTAAATTAAAATATTGTTTTTACTGAAAGACAGTTGGTTTGTTGGTAAATAAATCTCATGGTTACACAATAAAATCAACAGTACTATAAATTGTCTGGCGACGAGCGATAGCCACTGTAAAATGGTCCTCGGGTTTATAATGTCCTTCATGTCAATGGGAATTTATCAGACACATTTTCATTGATTTATTTTAAACATGTTTATTATGAAAGTGTATAAAACTATATACATAATGAACAAAAATGTAAACGCAACATTTAGTGTTGTTCCCATGTTCCATGTCCTGAAATACAAAATTCCAGAAATGTTCCATACACACAAAAAAAGCTTATTTCTCTCACAATCATTTTTTACATCCTTGTTAGTGAGCATTTCTCCTTTGCATTTCTCCTTTAGCCAAGATAATCCATCCACTTGACAAGTGTGGCATATCAAGAAGCTGATTAAACAGCATGATCATTACACAGGTGCACCTTGTGCTATTATGCCGTTTTGTCACACAACACAATGACACAGATGAGGGAGCATACAACTGGCATGCTGACTGCAGGAATGTCCACCAGAGCTGTTGCCAGATAATTTAATGTTAATTTATCTACTATAAGCCGCCTCCAACAGCGTTTTAGAGAATTTGGCGGTAAGTCCAACCGGTCTCACAACCGCAGACCACGTGTAACCACGACAGCCCAGGACCTTCACATCCGGCTTCTTCACCTGCGGGATTGTCTGAGGGGGGGGGCTCTGACCTCCAAGGCCCATTCTGAATGGACTGGAATTGAAATGGAATTGACCCCAAGCCTGACTAAAAGCCTAAATGATGTGGTATAATAGCTAGTTCTCCCTGATCGTCACATGTAGAATGGGTAGCAGCACCCTCTAGTGGCTCAACACAGTCCCTGAAAGAGATTCCCTTTCTTCCTATTTCATTTTACATCTGGAAACATGTCCTAAAATAAAGGTTGTTTTGTGCCAAGGTAGATATGATCATTTTATAATTTTTATTTATTGGCCCGTCCACCACCCCCTCTTCGGAGGACAAAGGCTACCCCTCAGCTACTCTCAGCCAATGCCAGCTCTCAACTACTCTCAGCCAATCCCACCCCTCAGCTACTCTCAGCCAATCCCACCCCTCAGCTACTCTCAGCCAATCCCACCCCTCAGCTACTCTCAGCCAATCCCACCCCTCAGCTACTCTCAGCCAATCCCACCCCTCAGCTACTCTCAGCCAATCCCACCCCTCAGCTACTCTCAGCCAATCCCACCTCTCAACTACTCTCAGCCAATCCCACCCCTCAGCTACTCTCAGCCAATCCCACCCCTCAACTACTCTCAGCCAATCCCACCCCTCAGCTACTCTCAGCCAATCCAACCTATCTCCGTAGACCATTCCTTTTTCTATTCCCATGTGCCGTATACACTGAGTGTACCAAACGTTATGTACACCTACTCTTTCCATGACATAGACTGACCAGGTGAATCCAGGTGAACGCTATGATCCCTTATTGATGCCACTTCATTAAATCCTCTTCGATCAATTGAGACATGGATTGTGTATGTCTACCATTCAGAGGGTGAATGGGCAAGACAAAATATTTTAAGTGCCTTTGAACGGGGGTATGGTAGTAGGTGACAGGTGCATCGGTTTGTGTCAAGAACTGCAACGCTGCTGGGTTTATCATGCTCAACAGTTTTCCGTGTGTATCAAGAATGGTCCACCACCCACAGGACATTCAGTCAACTCGACACAACTGTGGGAAGCATTGGAGTCAACATGGGGCCAGCATCCCTGTGGAACACTTTTGACACCTTGTAGAGTCCATGCACTGACGCATTGAGGCTGTTCTGATTGTAAAATGGGGTGCAACTCAATATTAGTAAGGTGTTCTTAATGTTTTGTACAACCAGTGTAGCTACAGTACCAGTCAAATGTTTGGACACACCTACTCATTCAAGGATTTTTCTTTATTTTTACTATTTTCTACATTGTAGAATAATAGTAAAGACATCAAAACTATGAAATAACACATATGGAATCATGTCGTAACCAAAAAGTGTCAAAAAGCCACCCTTTGCCTTGATGGCTGTAACGCCCTGGCCATAGAGAGGGGTTTTTTGTTCTTTATTTTGGTTAGGCCAGGATGTTACATTGGGTGGGCGTTCTATGTTCCTTTTTCTATGTTTTTGTATTTCTTTGTTTTGGGCCGTGTGTGGCTCCCAATCAGGCACAGCTGAAGCTCGTTGTTGCTGATTGGGAGTCACACATAAGGAGCATGTTTTTCCTTTGGGTTTTGTGGGTAATTGTTTCTGTTAGTGTTTGCACCTGACAGGACTGTTTTGGCTGTCAGTTTTCTTGTTTTTCTAAAGTGTTCACGTTGGTCTATTAAATTCTAATGATGAACACTAACTCCGCTGCACCTTGGTCTCTCTCTTCAGACAGCCCTTACAATGGCAGCTTTGCACACTCTTGGCATTCTCTCAACTAACTTCAACTGGAATACTTTTCCAACAATTTTGTTGGCTGCTTTTCCTTCACTCTGCGGTCCAAGTCATCCCAAACCATCTCAATTGGGTTGAGGTCGGGTGATTGTGGAGGTAAGGTCATCTTATAAAGCACCCCATCACTCTCCATCTTGGCCAAATAGCCCTTACACAGCCTGGAGGTGTGTTGGGTCATTGTCCTGTTGAAAAGCAAATGATAATCCCACTAAGCGCAAACCAGATGGAATGGCATATCGCTGCAGAATGCTGTGGTAGCCATGCTGGGTAAGTGTGCCTTGAATTGTATATAAATCACCAACAGTGTCACCAGCAAAGCAACCCACACCATCACACCTCCTCCTCCATGCTTCACGGTGGGAACCACACATGCGGAGATCATCCGTTCACCTACTCTGCATCTCACAAAGACACGGTTGTCAGAACCAAAATCTCAAATTTGGACTCATCAGACCAAAGGACAGATTTCCACAAGTCTAATGTCCATTGCTCATGTTTCTTAAACCCAACCAAGTCTCTTCTTCAGCTGATGTTCTGATAGAGCTGCAATATCTGGATCCCTACAAATCAGCTGGGCTAAAGAATCTGGACCCTCTCTTCCTAAAATTATCCGCCGCCATTGTTGCAACCCCTATTACTAGTCTGTTCAACCTCTCTTTTGTATCGTTCTGAGATTCCTAAAGATTGGAAAGCTGCCGCAGTCATCCCCCTCTTCAAAGGGGGAAACATTCTAGACCCAAACTGTTACAGACCTATATCCATCCTGCCCTGCCTTTCTAAAATCAGTGAACAAACAGATCACCGACCATTTAGAATCCCACCATACCTTCTCCGCTAGGCAATCCGGTTTCCGAGCTGGTAACGGGTGCACCTCAGCCACGCTCAAGGTCCTAAACGATATCATAACTGCCATCGATAAAAGACAGTACTGTGCAGCCGTCTTCATCAACCTGGCCAAGTCTTTCGACTCTGTCAATCACCGTATTCTTATCAGCAGACTCAACAGCTGTAACGGTCGTCGTACATCATGGACCAAGGGGCAGCGGGTTGAGTGCTCATCTTAACTTTAATAGAACACGTAACAAAGAAAACGATCGAACGAACAGTGTTGCAGGCTAACACACAGCAGTACAACAACAACTTCCCACAAAGGGACAGGTGAAACAAGGCTACCTAAGTATGACTCTCAATCAGCAACAACGATGTACAGCTGTTCCTGATTGAGAGCCATACCAGGCCAACACAAAGAAATACACAACATAGAAAACCAGAGAAATACAAAAACAAGAACATTACCCAAAAACCCCGGAACACATAAATCA
The DNA here is from genome assembly GCF_901001165.1 of Salmo trutta. Taxonomy (NCBI): domain Eukaryota; kingdom Metazoa; phylum Chordata; class Actinopteri; order Salmoniformes; family Salmonidae; genus Salmo; species Salmo trutta. Next base: position 48,194,625 of record NC_042979.1, on the reverse strand, counting down.
GACTGTACGTTTGTTTATCCCATGTGTAACTCTGTGTTGTTGTTTGTGTCGCACTGCTTTGCTCTATCCTGGCCAGGTCGCAGTTGTAAATGAGAACTTGTTCTCAACTGGCCTACCTGGTTAAAGTAGTGCACTATATAGGGAATTGAGTACAATTTGGGACACAGGCCAGCCCAGATATGTGAGAAGCTCAGTCTCTGCATGTTTCATTTCAGCAGAAGATCAAGGCTTCTAGTTCTTATTTTCCTCTGGCCTAGTGTGTGAGAGAAAGAGAGCTCTGTGTTTGCTCTGGATAGACCGGATCATCCTTGTCTCTGGATCTAATTTAGAAATCTTATTTAGCATCCCAGGTTGAAGTGTTAGCAGTGTTGAGATAATCTGGGGTTTGAAGGAGCAGAGAGCGGAGCAGAAGGAGAAGTGGTGTTGAAGGGGAGACAGGGATCTGGGGTTGAAGGAGAGGGAGGGATCTGGGGATGAAGGAGAGGGAGGGATCTGGGGATGAAGGAGAGGCAGGGATCTGGGGATGAAGGAGAGGGAGGGATCTGGGGTTGAAGGAGAGGCAAGGATCTGGGGTTGAAGGGGAAGCAGGGATCTGGGGATGAAGGAGAGGCAGGGATCTGGGGTTGAAGGAGAGGCAGGGATCTGGGGTTGAAGGGGAAGCAGAGATCTGGGGTTGAAGGAGAGGGAGGGATCTGGGGTTGAAGGGGAAGCAGGGATCTGGGGATGAAGGAGAGGCAGGGATCTGGGGTTGAAGGAGAGGGAGGGATCTGGGATTGAAGGGGAAGCAGGGATCTGGGGATGAAGGAGAGGGAGGGATCTGGGGATGAAGGAGAGGGAGGGATCTGGGGATGAAGGGGAAGCAGGGATCTGGGGTTGAAGGAGAGGGAGGGATCTGGGGATGAAGGGGAAGCAGAGATCTGGGGATGAAGGGGAAGCAGGGATCTGGGGTTGAAGGAGAGGGAGGGATCTGGGGTTGAAGGAGAGGGAGGGATCTGGGGTTGAAGGAGAGGCAGGGATCTGGGGTTGAAGGGGAAGCAGGGATCTGGGGATGAAGGGGAAGCAGGGATCTGGGGTTGAAGGAGAGGGAGGGATCTGGGGTTGAAGGAGAGGGAGGGATCTGGGGTTGAAGGAGAGGCAGGGATCTGGGGTTGAAGGGGAAGCAGGGATCTGGGGATGAAGGAGAGGCAGGGATCTGGGGTTGAAGGGGAAGCAGGGATCTGGGGATGAAGGAGAGGGAGGGATCTGGGGATTTTTCTCCAGCGGTGTGTTTTATGAGTTCAACCATACAGCTAGAGATGTAGACCTCCTGGGAACTGTGAAAACATTACACACTCGTACACTCAGACAACACCTCAACCTCTGTCACACACTCATGCAGGCTCATGCAGGCACTCCAAGATTCTTAAAGTTTGGTGTTTATAAATATTAGTTAGAAGATTTTTATTTGAAATTCAGTTTAGTTTCAGTTATTTTTCAGATCCGATTTTGTCGTTTTTATTTAATTTAAGTTTAATAGAAACATTTCGATGTTATATTTGTATATAATTTTTGTTTTGCGTAGAAGCCATTTACAGTTGTTGTGTTTTGTCACTTCTTGCCACTGGGGTGCAGTAATGCATAAGGTGATGGGTCAGGTTACAGGTTAGGTTCGGTTTAAAGGTAGATTCATAGAGAATGATAGATGCTTCTGGTGGCCAAAAGGCCGTATTAACATGGGCAGCGCCATCGAGGGCTTCCAGCCAGTCAAGATGCGCTCAATAGTGCAGCTGAATAACTTTTTGAGGATCTGAGGGCCCATGATAAAACGTTTCAGTCTCCTGAGTGGGAAGAGGCCTTCTTCACGACTGTGTTGACATGTGTGGACCATAATAATTCCTTAACCAGCTCCACTACAGTCCCATTGATGTGAATGGCCCTCCGTTTCCTGGTCCATTCAGCTCCTTTGTCTTGCTGACATTGAGGGAGAGGTTGTTGTCTTGGCAACACATTGCTAGGTCACTGACCTCCTCCCTATAGGCTGTCTCATCGCTGTCGGTGATCAAATTTAATAACGGTGTTGGAGTTTTGCACGGCCACGTAGTCGTGGGTGAACAGGGAGTACGGGAGGGGACTAAGCGCGTACCCCTGAGGGGCCCCTGTGTTGAGGATCAGATTGGTGGATGGGTTGTTGCCACATGGTGGAGACGTTAGGCAACAAGGATCCAGTTACAGAGAGAGGTGTTTAGTCCCAGATTCCTTAGCTACATGATGAGCTTTGAGGGCACTACTGTGTTGAACGCTGAGCTGTAGTCAAGGAACAGAATTCATACGTAGGTGTTCCTTTTGTCCAGGTGGGAAAGGGCAGTGTGGAGTGTGATTGAGATTGTATCATCTGTGGATCTGTTGGGGGCGGTATGAGAATTGGAGTGGGTCTAGGGTTTCTGGGATAATGGTGTTAATGTGAGCCATGACCAGCCTTTCAAAGCACTTCATGGCTACAGATGTGAGTGCTATGGAGCGATAGTCATTTAGACAGGTTACCTTGGCACAGGGACTATGGTGGTCTGCTTGAAACACGTAGGTATTACAGACTCAGTCAGGGAGAGGTTGAAAATGTCAGTGAAGACACCTGCCAGCTGGTCAGCGAATGCTGAGTACACTTCCTGGTTTTCCGTCTGGCCCCGCGGCTTTGTGAATGTTAAACTGTTTAAAGGTCTCACTCACATCAGCTACGGAGAGCGAGATTACACAGTCGTCCAGAACAGCTGGTGCTCTAGTCTGTACAATAGTATTTACTGTAGTGTTTTGTGGATTATAGTATACTGTATATAGTATTTACTGTAGTGTTTTGTGGATTATAGTATACTGTATGTAGTATTTACTGTAGTGTTTTGTGGATTATAGTATACTGTATGTAGTATTTACTGTAGTGTTTTGTGGATTATTGTATACTGTATGTAGTATTTACTGTAGTGTTTTGTGGATTATTGTATACTGTATATAGTATTTACTGTAGTGTTTTGTGGATTATAGTATACTGTATATAGTATTTACTGTAGTGTTTTGTGGATTATAGTATACTGTATGTAGTATTTACTGTAGTGTTTTGTGGATTATAGTATACTGTATGTAGTATTTACTGTAGTGTTTTGTGGATTATTGTATACTGTATGTAGTATTTACTGTAGTGTTTTGTGGATTATAGTATACTGTATGTAGTATTTACTGTAGTGTTTTGTGGATTATAGTATACTGTATGTAGTATTTACTGTAGTGTTTTGTGGATTATTGTATACTGTATGTAGTATTTACTGTTGTGTTTTGTGGATTATAGTATACTGTATGTAGTATTTACTGTAGTGTTTTGTGGATTATAGTATACTTTTCTATATCCTGTATGGAACACAATATGGTCTTTACTTGGCATGTCGGTTTCTCACTTATTGGTGGCACAAATTGGGATATGTGGGAGCAGAATGGGCAGGATTTATGCAAATTAAATACTATAGTATTGACAATAGTATTTTTTGTTGTTGTAGTATTTAATATAGTATTCTACAGTATATGTCACGCCCGGACCATAGTAAGATGTTATTTTCTATGGTAGAGTAGGTCAGGGCGTGACAGGGGTGTTTTTCTATGTTTTGTATTTCTATGTTCATGTTCTAGTTTTGTATTTCTCTGTTGGTTTTGTTTGGGATGATCTCCAATTAGAGGCAGTTGGTCCTCGTTGTCTCTAATTGGAGATCATACTTAAGTAGGGTTTTTTATTTTTTTATTTCCCACCTGGGTTTTGTGGGAGATTGTTTTTGAGTCAGTGTATGTTTCACCTCTGCGTCACGATTTGTTGTTTTTGTCATTCAGTTTATTTATGTATTGCATAGTTTCACAGTATAAATAAAATGTGGAACGACACACATGCTGCACTTTGGTCCGCTCATTCCTACGACAACTGTGACAGTATACTACAAAATTCTATAGCAAGTACACATGATCGAGGGGTACTACAGTGTGTAGTATAGTATTCCACAGTATACCAAGTACTGTAGTATTCTATAGTAAAGTGTAGTATTTTTTTTCTTGTGGGGTGGTGCAAACTAGAGACCAACCTGTGTAGTGAGTAGTTTCTCAATCCTATAATGCTTTATGACAAGACCATATGGAGTACATTGGAGTTATTTATAGTGCAGCTAAATGGCTTTCACTGAGTTAAACAGCATGTCTTAGAGTTTTTGTATAGCTTTGGTGCAGTTTTCAGAAGTACGTGGTACACTTTCACAACTCATAACAGATCATCAAAAAGGCAGTTGTTTCAAAACTCTAAGCCCAGTTTCAATTGATTAATACGACACACAAAAATCATAGCCACTTTTTTTACACCAAACTGAATCAGTGTTTCACTTAGAAATACATGTTTCACATTGAAATACATGTTCATATGAAGTAATTGCCTTTCACAATGTAATGCTCACATTAATTTTGATATGATTCAGACCTCTTTTGTTACAATACATTTGACTATTACTTCATCTGCCTGCTCTTATGATGATTACGATCACTCAAATTTCAATCAAATTTATTTTATAAATCCCTTTTTACATCAGCAGATGCCACAAAGTGCTGTACAGAAACCCAGCCTAAAACCCCCAAACAGCAAGCAATGCAGGTGTAGAAGCACGGTGGCTAGGAAAAACTCCCTAGAAAGCGTTTGGTAAAGCTATAGATTGTAAATTGGTTTGTCTAGTACAGATTTTGAGAAGTACATAATGAAAATGTATTTCTCTAAAGTAGAAACATACATTATGATATATATATATATATATACTCAAATCTACTATTATGATCATGACTATTATTATTGTACTTCACAGTAAGTTTTCAAAAAAAAAATCTGATATTGACAAGCGCAGAGATATAGTGTATGTAAACAAATCAAATGAAAGTTTATTGATCGCGTACACAGGTTAGCAGATGTTACAGCGAGTGCAGCGAAATGCTTGTGTTTCTAGTTCCTACAGTGCAGTAATACAATATCAATACATTACAATACCAATACATTACAATATCAATACATTACAATACCAATACATTACAATACCAATACATTACCAATACATTACAATACCAATACATTACAATACCAATACATTACAATACCAATACATTACAATACCAATACATTACAATACCAATACGCAAATAGTCCAAAACAAGAAAGAAATGCAGCCCCTACATCACATTTGTCAAGTACATTCCACGGAGGGCAGAGCGTCTGTGGGTTTTCCCTCCTCCCTTTGTACTTGATTGATGAATTAAAGTCACTGATTAGTAAGGAACTCCCCTCACCTGGTTGTCTAGGTCTCAGTAAGGAACTCCCCTCACCTGGTTGTCTAGGTCTCAGTAAGGAACTCCCCTCACCTGGTTGTCTAGGTCTCAGTAAGGAACTCCCCTCACCTATTTGTCTAGGTCTCAGTAAGGAACTCTCCTCACCTGGTTGTCTAGGTCTCAGTAAGGAACTCTCCTCACCTGGTTGTCTAGGTCTCAGTAAGGAACTCCCCTCACCTGGTTGTCTAGGTCTCAGTAAGGAACTCCCCTCACCTGGTTGTCTAGGGCTCAGTAAGGAACTCCCCTCACCTGGTTGTCTAGGTCTCAGTAAGGAACTCCCCTCACCTGGTTGTCTAGGTCTCAGTTAGGAACTCTCCTCACCTGGTTGTCTAGGTCTCAGTAAGGAACTCCCCTCACCTGGTTGTCCAGGTCTCAGTAAGGAACTCCCCTCACCTGGTTTGCACAAAATATTTTAGAATTCAAGGCACACTTAACCAGCATGGCTACCACAGCATTCTGTAGCGATACGCCATCCCATCTGGTTTGCACTTAGTGGGACTATCATTTTGTTTTTCAACAGGACAATGACCCAACACACCTCCAGGCTGCGTAAGGGCTATTTGACCAAGAAGGAGAGTGATGGAGTGCTGCATCAGATGACCTGGCCTCCACAATCACCCGACCTCAACCAAACTGAGATGGTTTGGGATGAGTTGGACCGCAGACTGAAGGAAAAGCAGCCAACAGGTGCTCAGCATACGTGGGAACTCCTTCAAGACTGTTGGAAAATCATTCCAGGTGAAGCTGGTTGAGAGAATGCCAAGAGTGTGCAAAATTGTCATCAAGGCAAAGGGAAGCTACTTTGAAGAATCTACAATGTTAAATACTTTTTTGGATACTATATGATATCTTAACTATTATTCTACAATAATGTAGAAAATAGCAACAAAACAAAAAAAACGTTTGAATAATTAGGTGTGTCCAAACTTTTGACTGGCACTGTATATCAGGCCTGGATTCGCCATGTCAAAATCCTTTTCCCCAGGTGCATAAACAATTAAGATATTTACTGCAATTACAATGAGAAATAAGATGTTCAGTCAATTTTAATGGATAGTGCAAGAGTACTGCCCAAATGGAAAATAGTGGAATATACTACATTTAAACGGCAATTCTGAAAAATGTATCTTACATTTTTTGCTATTGGATAAACTGGTTCCTAAAATAACTGAATTGAGAAGATAACATTATCTTGTGTTTGGTGATTAAACCAATGTACTCACTATACTTCACAATAAACTCATATTTTGTTGTCCAGCTTCTCTTTACAACCAGATCACTGGGCCCTAAACAACCAGAACACTGGGCCCTATACAACCAGAACACTGGGCCCTATACAAACAGAACACTGGGCCCTATACAACCAGAACACTGGGCCCTAAACAACCAGAACACTGGGCCCTATACAACCAGAACACTGGGCCCTATACAAACAGAACACTGGGCCCTAAACAACCAGAACACTGGGCCCTATACAACCAGAACACTGGGCCCTATACAACCAGAACACTGGGCCCTAAACAACCAGAACACTGGGCCCTATCAACCAGAACACTGGGCCCTATCAACCAGAACACTGGGCCCTAAACAACCAGAACACTGGGCCCTAAACAACCAGAACACTGGGCCCTATCAACCAGAACACTGGGCCCTAAACAACCAGAACACTGGGCCCTATACAACCAGAACACTGGGCCCTATACAACCAGAATACTGGGCCCTAAACAACCACAACACTGGGCCCTATCAACCAGAACACTGGGCCCTATCAACCAGAACACTGGGCCCTATACAACCAGAACACTGGGCCCTAAACAACCAGAACACTGGGCCCTATACAACCAGAACACTGGGCCCTAAACAACCAGAACACTCGGCCCTATACAACCAGAACACTGGGCCCTAAACAACCAGAACACTGGGCCCTAAACAACCAGAACACTGGGCCCTATACAACCAGAACACTGGGCCCTAAACAACCAGAAAACTGGGCCCTAAACAACCAGAACACTGGGCCCTATACCTACAGAACACTGGGCCCTAAACAACCAGAACACTGGGCCCTATACAACCAGAACACTGGACCCTATACAACCAGAACACTGGGCCCTATACAACCAGAACACTGGGCCCTAAACAACCAGAACACTGGGCCCTAAACAACCAGAATACTGGGCCCTATACAACCAGAACACTGGGCCCTATCAACCAGAACACTGGGCCCTTTACAACCAGAACACTGGGCCCTATACGACCAGAACACTGGGCCCTAAACAACCAGAACACTGGGCCCTAAACAACCAGAACACTGGGCCCTATACAACCAGAACACTGGGCCCTATCAGCCCAGAACACTGGGCCCTAAACAACCAGAACACTGGGCCCTAAACAACCAGAACACTGGGCCCTATACAACCAGAACACTGGGCCATTTACAACCAGAACACTGGGCCCTAAACAACCAGAACACTTGGCCCTAAACAACCAGAACACTGGGCCCTAAACAACCAGAACACTGGCCCCTAAACAACCAGAACACTGGGCCCTATACAACCAGAACACTGGGCCCTAAACAACCAGAACACTGGGCCCTAAACAACCAGAACACTGGGCCCTATACAACCAGATCACTGGGCCCTAAACAACCAGAACACTGGGCCCTAAACAACCAGAACACTGGGCCCTATACAAACAGAACACTGGGACCTATACAACCAGAACACTGGGCCCTATACAACCAGAACACTGGGCCCTAAACAACCAGAACACTGGGCCCTAAACAACCAGAATACTGGGCCCTATACAACCAGAACACTGGGCCCTATCAACCAGAACACTGGGCCCTTTACAACCAGAACACTGGGCCCTATACGACCAGAACACTGGGCCCTATACAACCAGAACACTGGGCCCTAAACAACCAGAACACTGGGCCCTATACGACCAGAACACTGGGCCCTATACAACCAGCTGTGGTTGAAGGCTCTTGATACACAAATTTACAGACTTAAACAAGCTTACACACACACACACACACACACACACACACACACACACACACACACACACACACACACACACACACACGCACACACACACACACACACACACACACACACAGACACACACACACTACCAAACCCCCATAACCCCTCCATCAGAGTGTCCCACAGCTGGGCCCTATACAGCCGGTCTTACTCCCCACCGCTGTCCCACAACTCGGGTTGTTAAACAAGCAGAAAGGAGCTAATGGTCCTGACCCCCCAATAGCAATATTTGTAGTAGTCTTTGAATCCTCTTTAACTGCCATGCACGGTGAACGATCTGGTTTCAATTACTCAACTATGTTGAACAGAATTAGGAGAACTAAGTCCACTCTACTTGACCTTTCTGTAGGATCTTTGAATGAATGGTGTGTATTTTATTAGCTTGTTGGGGACTGACTTACTATAGTAAACTACTTTGGGCTTTGTGTTATTAATCAATTAAGTAAATTGATTTTTTTGTTTTTATTTGAGACTGACTGTGTTTGAGCTAAAGCATCAGGGAAGAGCTCAGGTTGCTAACATCAGTCTTTAGGTTTCAGGATCACTGAACCATCTTGGTTTCACATCTGTAATTATCCACAAATGTTAAGAACAAGACTCAGCTGTATGTTTTATATTTATTTGTATTTTTTATTTAACCTTTATTTAACTAGGCAAGTCAGTTAAGAACAAATTAAGAACAAATTCTTATTTACAATGACGGCCTACCAAAAAGCAAAAAGGCCTCCTGTGGGAACGGGAGATTATTTTTATTCATATATATATATATATATATATATATATATATATATATATATATATATATATATATATATATATATATATATATTTATAGAACAAAACACACATCACGACAAGAGAGACAACACAACACTACATAAAGAGAAACCTAAGACAACAACATAGCAAGGCAGCAACATATGTCAACACAGCATGGTAGCAACACAACATGACAACAACATGGTAGCACCATAACATGGTAGCAACACAACATGACAACAACATGGTAGCAACACAACATGGTAGCAACACAACATGACAACACAGCATGGTAGCAACACAACATGGCAACAACATGGTAGCATCACAACTTGACAACAACATGGTAGCAACACAACATGACAACAACATGGTAGCAACACAACATGACAACAACATGGTAGCAACACAACGTGACAACAACATGGTAGCAACACAACATGACAACAACATGGTAGAAACACAACATGGCAACAACATGGTAGAAACACAACATGGCAACAACATGGTAGCAACACAACATGACAACAACATGGTAGAAACACAACATGAAAACAACATGGTAGCAACACAACATGGTAGCAGCACAACATGGTAGCAGCACAACATGGTAGTAGCACAACATGGCAACAACATGGTAGCTGCACAACATGGTAGCAGAACAACATGGTAGAAGCACAACATGGTAGCAGCACAACATGGTAGCAGCACAACATGGCAACAACATGGTAGCAACACAACATGACAACAACATGGTAGCAGCACAACATGGTACAAACATTCTTGGGGACAGACAACAGCACAAAGGGCAAGAAGGTTGAGACAACAATACATCACACAAAGCAGCCACAACTGTCAGTAAGAGTGTCCATGATTGAGTCTTTGAAAGAAGAGATGGAGATAAAACTGTCCAGTTTGAGTGTTTGTTTGCAGCTCGTTCCAGTCGCTAGCTGCAGCGACTCAGGAATGTAGCAGCATGGCTTTAGCTGTCTCAAGGTCCTCTTCTCAAATGGCACCCTATTCACTACATAGAGCTCTACTTTTGATCAGTGCCTGGTCAAAAGTAGTGCACTATGTAGGGAATAGGGTGCCATAGATCACACTATGTAGGGAATAGGGTGCCCTATAGACCCTGGTCAAAAGTAGTGCACTATGTAGGGAATAGGGTGCCCTATAGACCCTGGTCAAAAGTAGTGCACTATGTAGGGAATAGGGTGCCCTATAGACCCTGGTCAAAAGTAGTGCACTATGTAGGGAATAGGGTGCCCTATAGACCCTGGTCAAAAGTAGTACACTATGTAGGGAAGAGGGTGCTCTATAGACCCTGGTCAAAAGTAGTGCACTATGTAGGGAATAGGGTGCCCTATAGACCCTGGTCAAAAGTAGTGCACTATGTAGGGAATAGGGTGCCCTATAGACCCTGGTCAAAAGTAGTGCACTATGTAGGGAATAGGGTGCCCTATAGACCCTGGTCAAAAGTAGTGCACTATGTAGGGAATAGGGTGCCCTATAGACCCTGGTCAAAAGTAGTGCACTATGTAGGGAATAGGGTGCCATAGATCACACTATGTAGGGAATAGGGTGTCAAATGGGACATATAGAAGGTCTTTAGGTGAATATTCAGAAAGCAGTACAGATCTGCTTTGTGGCATCAGAGCAGCAGGGGTTACTCTGGTAAAACATTACCCTGTTTTCAACCAGAACCCAACCCATCCAACCGTGAGAGGGGGGAAAAAGGTTTTCCTGCCCCGTTCAAAAGATCTCCACATACATCTTTGTTTATGTAATCATCATATGTTTAAACAAATATGTCTGCTCCGCTGGAGACCCAAGAGCCTCTCAAATCGCATTCCCTGGACTACATCCCAAATGGAATCCTATTTCCATTCCCTATGTAGTGCACTACATTTGACCGGCTATATAGGGAATCTAAGCACAGCTGCATAGGGAGCCATTTTGGACCCATCACCCCTGTGATTGTCAGATTATAAACAAATGAACCATTTGGGTCCTGGCGTGGAGTCATTAGGTGTCATGTTGAACCAGGTCAGCGGCTCCTAGTCAGGGGAACGGAGAGGTCAACGGCTCCTAGTCAGGGGAACGGAGAGGTCAACGGCTCCTAGTCAGGGGGTCAGGGGAATGGAGAGGTCAACGGCTCCTAGTCAGGGGAACGGAGAGGTCAACGGCTCCTAGTCAGGGGAACGGAGAGGTCAGCGGCTCCTAGTCAGGGGAACGGAGAGCTCAACGACTCCTAGTCAGGGGAACGGAGAGTTCAGGGGAACGGAGAGGTCAAAGACTCCTAGTCAGGGGAACGGAGAGGTCAACGGCTCCTAGTCAGGGGAACGGAGAGGTCAACGGCTCCTAGTCAGGGGAACGGAGAGGTCAACGGCTCCTAGTCAGGGGAACGGAGAGGTCAGCGGCTCCTAGTCAGGGGAACGGAGAGGTCAGCGGCTCCTAGTCGGGGGAACGGAGAGGTCAGCGGCTCCTAGTCAGGGGAACGGAGAGTTCAGCGGCTCCTAGTCAGGGGAACGGAGAGGTCAATGGCACCTAGTCAGGGGAACGGAGAGGTCAACGGCACCTAGTCAGGGGAACGGAGAGGTCAACGGCACCTAGTCAGGGGAACGGAGAGGTCAACGGCTCCTAGTCAGGGGGTCAGGGGAACGGAGAGGTCAGCGGCTCCTAGTCAGTGGAACAGAGAGGTCAACGGCTCCTAGTCAGGGGAACGGAGAGGTCAACGGCACCTAGTCAGGGGAACGGAGAGGATTGTTCAACAGAAGTGTGTTTGGCTAGTGTTTTTTTATTTTATTTAACGAGGCAAGTCAGTTAAGAACAAATTCTTATTTACAATGTCGGCCTACTGGGGAACAGTGGGTTAATTGCCTTGTTCAGGGGCAGAATGACACATTATTAACTTGTCAGCTCACGGATTAGATTTAGCAACCTTTTGGTTAGGATCTGAGGGCCCATGCCACATTTCTTCAGTCGCCTGGGTTTCAAGAGGCGCCTTCTTCACCACGGTGTTCGGTGTGATTGGTCCATGTCAGATCCTCTTTCGACCGTCTCCACTGCAGCCCCATCGGTGTAGATGGGGGCGTGCCCCCCCCCCACATTGTTTCCTGTAGTCCACGATCAGCTCCTTGGTTTTGCTGACATCGAGAGAGAAGCTATTTTCCTTCCTGACACCACTCTGCCAGATGTATACTACTTTTAAGACAGTTATGAATGGCTATTAAAATGGGTCTTTGTCATAAAGTTAGATAAAGCATTGCTGCACACGTTACAGTGTAATAAGGTGAACGCATGCAGACGAACCACAAGGCTTCTGGATGGACGAAGGCATTACTGTGTCCGAAAGACCCGACGTTCTGGGAAAACTTACAACATTCAATCTTCAGATCAGTTCAACCGTTGATAAAGATCACGCTTGAAACACAACAAGGGAAATCTGACGAGTCACGTGAGTTGGTGTTACAGTCTGGAGCCTGCAGCCCTGTGACTGAAAATACATGTCATTGTAACTGCAGAACATCCTCATCACCACCAGGGGGCAGTATGTACCTGTCTCTGGAGCCTACAGCCCTGTGACTGACAATACATGTCAATGTAACTGCAGAACATCCTCATCACCACCAGGGGGCAGTATGTACTTGTCTCTGGAGCCTGCAGCCCTGTGACTGACAATACATGTCAATGGAACTGCAGAACATCCTCATCACCACCAGGGGGCAGTATGTACTTGTCTCTGGAGCCTGCAGCCCTGTGACTGACAATACATGTCATTGTAACTGCAGAACATCCTCATCACCACCAGGGGGCAGTATGTACCTGTCTCTGGAGCCCACAGTACCAGGTCATCAGAGGAAAGCAGAACAGGATGTTGTGTTATTTTACTGAGGGGCCGTCACAGAGGAGGACTGACGTTCTGTTATTTTACTGAGGGGGCCATCACAGAGGAGGACTGACGTTCTGTTATTTTACTGAGGGGGCCGTCACAGAGGAGGACTGACGTCCTGTTATTTTACTGAGGGGGCCGTCACAGAGGAGGACAGACGTTATAGACCGTTACAGAAAAGAAGGTGGATTAACTGACATTGATCTATCAATCAAATCTATTTATAAAGCCCTTTTTACATCAGCCGATGTCACAAAGTGCTGTACAGACATCCAGCCTAAAACCCCCCAAAACAGCAAGCAATGCAGATTAAAGAGTTCTTATACAGACTGTCACAGAAAGGAAGGTGGATTAACTGATAGAAATAGTTATTTTACAGACTGTCACAGAGATACTTTAGCCAGGGTATGTGATCTGATGACAAACACAGAGAGAGTTGATTCTTCATTCCTTAACAATAACAGACGGGTTGGTCAAAAGGTTATCAAGCCTCTATCAAACGTGGAAATATCTGTATCATTATTGCCGATATTGTCACGTCCTGACCAGTAAAGGGGTTATTTGTTATTGTAGTTTGGTCAGGACATGACAGGGGGTGTTTGTTTTATGTGTTTCGGGGTTTTTAATGTTCTATGTTAGTATATTTCTATGTTCATTCTAGTTTTTCTATTTCTATGTTTAGTTTATTGGGTTTGACCTTCAATTGGAGGCAGCTGTTTCTCGTTGCCTCTAATTGAAGGTCCTATTTAGTAGGGGTGTTTTTCCTATGGGTTTTTGTGGGTAGGTGTTCCATGTGTAGCTGTATGTCTCACAGGACTGTTTTCTCGTCGTTGTTTTTGTTTAAGTGTTTATTTTGGTTTTCTTCACAATAAAGATGAGTATTCACATTCACGCTGCGCCTTGGTCCCATCTTTACGACGAACGTGACACGATGCCAGTAATCTATTCCAGTACTCCATGTTAGCTCGAGCCATCGTGGATGAGTATAGGATCATGGGAAAGAAACCTCTCAGATTAAATGAAAACCAGCAGCTAATTTCTCTGGTTTTGATGAAGTAAATCTGTCCTAAACTGTTAAAATCTCTCTTACATTTCTAAACCAGATTTTACTCTGATCTAATTCAGTGACACGGCGTCATTTAACAAACCAAAATATGCTTGTCTTTGCACAACAACAACATAATAATGTTGCTATGATGAATTAGCATTTGAAGCTGAAAGTATAGCAGGTTACAATATATTCACCGCCTAGTCACCCTCCATTTCTCTTTACTGCTTTACAGTGGAGATTCTGTCTTCTGGCCTCTAACCAAGCCAACATCGTTTTACAGATGTAGTCTGTTGAGTCCAGTGTTTCTTCACCCTTCATGTCTAATTCTGTCTATATTTCAGTAGATCGTTGTCAGTAAACCATGTTTTTTTTATGTTACTAAAATTACACATTTTTGTTTTTTTGTTTGTTTGTTGTTGAGATAAATAATAAACTGCCAATTTGATTTCTCCATCCATGAACAGACACATACAAGTGTTTGGTTAAGATGCATCCCAGCATGCTAAGCGCTAAGATACCTTCCAGTGAGGAGGTATTTGTGTGCCCAGACTGGAAAGCCACTCTGTTCTGCTCTGTTGTCTGATTACCAGAGATGATTAGAGCTGTCTCAAGCAGGAAATTAATCCCATGTTCAGATAGAAATTATCTCCTGTGTTCACTGAGAGCACTGGGTATGTCCCAAAATGGCACCATTCGCCCTATTTTAGTGCACTAGTTTTGATCAATAGTAGTGCACTACATAGAGAATAGGGTGCTGTTTTGAGGGCCCAGTGTTGTGACGTGAGTTCCATGCCAGGTATTTATAAAAAAAAGAGAACGGTGCACCTGTTCGTGGAGGGATAAAGGTGATATCAAAAAAATCAATTTGAACTCCCAAACTAAACAGATTTGGGATATAATTGAAATCCGAGACCAGCTTGGCATTGTGTACATTCGTGTTGGAAATTGCAGTGTTCATTAGTGTGTGTGTATGAGCAAATGCTTTTGTGTGACTGTGTGCAAGCATGAATATACGTGTGTGTTTACTGCAAACAAACTGCCTCTTGGTCTTCTGTGTACATCACCAGCCATTTGTAAAGCGTCTGCTGTCTAAATGTCTAACATGGTTGATACGGTCCTCTTCTGTGTACATCACCAGCCATTTGTAAAGCGTCTGCTGTCTAAATGTCTGACAAGCTGTTAAACAGCTCTGCTTCGGTTTGAGAATGTCACTGATGTCGCGGGTAGGTTCTGTACATCAGTACCTTGTGTAATCTCTACCTCTATTTTTTTTCTCTGAAATCTAATGCATCATTCAAATCAAATCAAATGTATTTATATTGCCCTTCTTACATCAGCTGATGTCTCAAAGTGCTGTACAGAAACCCAGCCTAAAACCCCCCAAACAGCAAGCAATGCAGGTGTAGAAGCACCTCATTGAGGAAGCTTCCAAAAAAGCCTACCCTTAAAAAATGGCACCCTATTTAGTGCACTACTATATACCAGGGCCCTATTTCCTATGTAGTGCACTACTATAGACCAGAGCCCTATTCCCTATATAGTGCACTACTTTAGACCAGGGCCCTATTCCCTATATAGTGCACTACTATAGACCAGAGCCATATTCCCTATATAGGGCACTACTTTGACCAGAGCTCTATGCGGGCCCTGGTCACAAGTAGTGCACTTAGTAGTGCCATTTGGAACGTAGATATATGATATGGTGACATTTCTGAAGCATCCTAGATTTACACGCTTTAGTAGCATATTCATGTTCCTGTTTTATGATGACTTCATGGTTGCCTGGGGGGGAGGGGGAGGGGGTTGCCTTGTCAAGCTGTTTTAGACTTTAACTAAACATGTTCTGGCTCAAACCACAACATAATTCACCCATGATTACTCCCCAAAACTGTTATTCTCAATTAAAATGTATTTACTACGTCAAGGCTTTAGAATTAAAACGTATTTACTACGTCAAGGCTTTAGAATTAAAATGTATTTACTACGTCAAGGCTTTAGAATTAAAACGTATTTACTACGTCAAGGCTTTAGAATTAAAACGTATTTACTACGTCAAGGCTTTAGAATTAAAACGTATTTACTACGTCAAGGCTTTAGAATTAAAATGTATTTACTACGTCAAGGCTTTAGAATTAAAACGTATTTACTACGTCAAGGCTTTAGAATTAAAACGTATTTACTACGTCAAGGCTTTAGAATTAAAACGTATTTACTACGTCAAGGCTTTAGAATTAAAATGTATTTACTACGTCAAGGCTTTAGAATTAAAATGTATTTACTATGTCAAGGCTTTAGAATGAAAATGTATTTACTACGTCAAGGCTTTAGAAATGTAACGCCATTAATAAAACCAATGATTTCAGAAGCACCTTCACATTGAGGTGCATTTAGAAACTGCTGCTTGTTAGTCTCTCTGGATCATAGTCTGCTGAATGACTGAAATGCTTGCTGGATCTTTTCCTCTCTGTCTCTCTCCTGGTGGCCACACCCACACCCACACCAACCCACCCACAGCAATCTTTAGGTCATACCACAGATTCTCAATTGGATTGAGGTCTGTGCTTTGACTAGGCCATTCCAAGACTTTTAAATGTTTCCCCTTTAAACCACTCAAGTGTTGCTTTAGCAGTATGGTTAGGGTCATTGTCCTGCTGGAAGGTGAACCTCTGTCCCAGTCTCAAATCTCTGGAAGACTGAAACAAGTTTCCCTCAAGAATTTCCCTGTATTTAGCGCCATCCATCATTCCTTCAATTCTGACCAGTTTCCCAGTCCCTGTCAATGAAAAAACTCCCCACAGCATGATGCTGCCACCACCATGCTTCACTGTGGGGATGGTGTTCTCAGGATGATGAGAGGTGTTGCACCTGACATAACGTTTTCCTTGATGGCCAAAAAGCTACATTTTAGTCTCATCTGACCAGAGTACCTTCATCCATATGTTTGGGGAGTCTCCCACATGCCTTTTGGAAAACACCAAACATGTTTGCTTATTTTCTTCTGGCCACTCTTCTGTAAAGCCCAGCTCTGTGGAGTGCACGGCTTAAAGTGGTCCTACGGACAGATACTCCAATCTCTGCTGTGGAGCTTTGCAGCTCCTTCAGGGTTATCTTTGGTCTCTTTGTTGCCTCTCTGATTAATGCCCTCCTTGCCTGGTCCGTGAGTTTTGGTGGGCGGCCCTCTCTTGGCAGGTTTGTTGTGGTGCCATATTTTTTCAATTTTTTATAATGGATTTAATGGTGCTCCGTGGGATGTTCAAAGTTTCTGATATTTTTTATAACCCAACCCTGATCTGTACTTCACAACTTTGTCCTTGACCTGTTTGGAGAGCTCCTTGGACTTCATAGTGCCACTTGCTTGGTGGTGCCCCTTGCTTAGTGGTGTTGCAGACTCTGGGGCCTTTCAGAACAGGTGTATATATATATACATATATATATATATATATATATATATATATATATATATATATATATATATATATACTGAGATCATGTGACAGATCATGTGACACAGGTGGATTTTATTTAACTAATTATGTGACTTCTGAAGATAATTGGTTGCACCAGATCTTATTTAGGGGCTTCAAAGCAAAGGGGGTGAATACATATTCACGCACCACTTTTCTGTTTTTTGAAACAAGTAATTTTTTTCATTTCACTTCACCAATTTGGACTATTTTGTTTATGTCCATTACATGAAATCCAAGTAAAATTCTATTTAAATTACAATTACAAGGCATCAAAATAGGAAAAATGCCAAGGGGATGAATACTTTTGCAAGGCACACACCAACACCTACCCACACTGTCCCACCCACCCATACACACACACACACTAACATCTCTAAGTCATGTGGTCTTTCAGACGACAGCGAGCCATTTTAACAAATCAACAGATGCAAAGACTAGGTCTCCTGTGGGACATAGAGGACAAACACACACAGAGGACCTGAGGACTGTAGCTAATTTAACAAGCTGTAGTGTCTCCACCCTGACACACTACCTCTTGTCGTGGTCACACAGGTTAATGGAGGACCTCTGTTCACTGTAACTTGGAGTCGGTGGTCTGACCTAGCTAATGTCTCGGCGTGGAGAGGTACATTTGGATCACATTTAAAACAACTCATTTAGTGAGGCCCCAGTTCTGACGCTATGACAGAGATACACTGTACTGGCAGCTGTACTGGCAGCCACTTGATGAATGTCATTCATTTGAACTAGTTCAAATCAAGAATGCCGTCATCGTCTTGTGTGTTGTGTTGGCAACGGCATGTGTCAGGTGACCTGATGCTGTATTACAATTCAATCATGCCCCCCTCCCTCACCTGGGCAGGTGGGCCAGTCTGTCTGTCACTGCTCTGTCTGGGGTCTTCTCACCACCATCATCATCACCACACTCTTCATCTACTGGGCAGGTGGGCCAGTCTGTCTGTCACTGCTCTGTCTGGGGTCTTCTCACCACCATCATATGTGAATATACCGCTCTTTAGTCCACGATTTCTCTCTCTCTCGTTCTCTCTCTCGTTCTCTCTCTCTCTCAATTCAATTTCAATTCAAAGGGCTTTATTGGCATGGGAAACATATGTTAACATTGCCAAGCAAGTGAAATAGATAATAAACAAAAGGGAAATAAACATTACTCTCTCTCTCTCTCTCTCTCTCTCTCTCTCTCTCGTTCTCTCTCTCGTTCTCTCTCTCGTTCTCTCTCTCTCTCAATTCAATTTCAATTCAAAGGGATTTATTGGCATGGGAAACATATGTTAACATTGCCAAACAAATAGATAATCAACAAAAGGGAAATAAACATTAGACTCTGTCTCTCGTTCTCTCTCTCTCCCTCTCTGCTGTGCCTGGTGGGCCTGTCTGTCAGACATCACTGTGATCTAATAGGAGACTGTCAGAAGCTCTGAGCATCAGACATCAAACAGACACAGGGAAGTGCTGCTCTGCACTGGCCCAGGGGAAGACTGGGGTATACGGTGGAAGACAGGAGAAGGCAGGGGAGGACAGGGGATGACAGTTGAGGATGGGAGGACAGGGGATGACAGGGGAGGACAGGGGACGAAAG